>NC_139585.1:26693853-26878853 GCF_946808225.1 Silurus aristotelis
TAGAGTAGTGTAGTGTAGTGTAGAGTAGTGTAGTGTAGAGTAGTGTAGTGTAGTGTAAAGTAGTGTAGTGTAGTGTAGAGTAGTGTAGAGTAGTGTAGTGTAGTGTAGTGTAGAGTAGTGTAGTGTAGTGTAGAGTAGTGTAGTGTAGTGTAGAGTACTGTAGTGTAGAGTAGTGTAGAGTAGTGTAGAGTAGTGTGTTAGTGTAGTGTAGAGTAGTGTAGTGTAGAGTAGTGTAGTGTAGAGTAGTGTAGAGTAGTGTAGTGTAGTGTAGAGTAGTGTAGTGTAGAGTAGTGTAGTGTAGAGTAGTGTAGTGTAGTGTAGTGTAGTGTAGAGTAGTGTAGAGTAGTGTAGTGTAGTGTAGAGTAGTGTAGTGTAGTGTAGTGTAGTGTAGAGTAGTGTAGTGTAGTGTAGAGTAGTGTAGAGTAGTGTAGTGTAGTGTAGAGTAGTGTAGTGTAGTGTAGTGTAAAGTAGTGTAGTGTAGTGTAGAGTAGTGTAGAGTAGTGTAGTGTAGTGTAGTGTAGAGTAGTGTAGTGTAGTGTAGAGTAGTGTAGTGTAGTGTAGAGTAGTGTAGAGTAGTGTAGAGTAGTGTAGTGGTAGTGTAGAGTAGTGTAGTGTAGAGTAGTGTAGTGTAGAGTAGTGTAGAGTAGTGTAGTGTAGTGTAGAGTAGTGTAGTGTAGAGTAGTGTAGTGTAGTGTAGTAGTGTAGAGTAGTGTAGTGTAGAGTAGTGTAGTGTAGTGTAGAGTAGTGTAGAGTAGTGTAGTGTAGAGTACTGTAGTGTAGAGTAGTGTAGTGTAGAGTGGTGTAGTGTGGTGTAGAGTAGTGTAGTGTAGTGTAGAGTAGTGTAGTGTAGTGTAGTGTAGAGTAGTGTAGTGTAGAGGAGTGTAGTGTAGAGTAGTGTAGTGTAGTGTAGTGTAGAGTAGTGTAGTGTAGAGTAGTGTAGTGTAGTGTAGAGTAGAGTAGTGTAGAGTAGTGTAGAGTAGTGTAGTGTAGTGTAGAGTAGTGTAGTGTAGTGTAGTGAAGTGTAGTGTAGAGTAGTGTAGTGTAGTGTAGAGTAGTGTAGTGTAGAGTAGTGTAGAGTAGTGTAGTGTAGAGTAGAGTTGTGTAGTGTAGTGTAGTGTAGAGTAGTGTAGTGTAGTGTAGTGTAGAGTAGTGTAGTGTAGTGTAGTGTAGAGTAGTGTAGTGTAGAGTAGAGTAGTGTAGAGTAGTGTAGTGTAGAGTAGTGTAGTGTAGTGTAGTGTAGAGTAGTGTAGTGTAGAGTAGAGTAGTGTAGAGTAGTGTAGTGTAGAGTGGTGTAGTATAGTGTAGTGTAGAGTAGTGTAGTGTAGAGTAGTGTAGTGTAGTGTAGAGTAGTGTAGTGTAGAGTAGTGTAGTGTAGTGTAGTGTAGTGTAGAGTAGTGTAGTGTAGAGTAGAGTAGTGTAGTGTAGTGTAGAGTAGTGTAGAGTAGTGTAGTGTAGAGTAGTGTAGTGTAGTGTAGTGTAGAGTAGTGTAGTGTAGTGTAGTGTAGTGTAGAGTAGTGTAGTGTAGAGTACTGTAGTGTAGAGTAGTGTAGTGTAGAGTGGTGTAGTGTAGTGTAGAGTAGTGTAGTGTAGTGTAGTGTAGAGTAGTGTAGTGTAGTGTAGTGTAGAGTAGTGTAGTGTAGTGTAGTGTAGAGTAGTGTAGTGTAGAGTAGTGTAGTGTAGTGTAGTGAAGTGTAGTGTAGAGTAGTGTAGTGTAGAGTAGTGTAGTGTAGTGTAGTGAAGTGTAGTGTAGAGTAGTGTAGTGTAGAGTAGTGTAGTGTAGTGTAGAGTAGTGTAGTGTAGAGTAGTGTAGAGTAGTTTAGTGTAGTGTAGTGTAGAGTAGAGTTGTGTAGTGTAGTGTAGTGTAGAGTAGTGTAGTGTAGTGTAGAGTAGTGTAGTGTAGAGTAGTGTAGTGTAGAGTAGTGTAGTGTAGAGTAGAGTAGTGTAGTGTAGTGTAGAGTAGTGTAGTGTAGAGTAGAGTAGTGTAGAGTAGTGTAGTGTAGAGTGGTGTAGTATAGTGTAGTGTAGAGTAGTGTAGAGTAGTGTAGTGTAGAGTAGTGTAGTGTAGAGTAGTGTAGTGTAGTGTAGTGTAGTGTAGTGTAGTGTAGAGTAGTGTAGTGTAGAGTAGAGTAGTGTAGTGTAGAGTAGTGTAGTGTAGTGTAGAGTAGTGTAGAGTAGTGTAGTGTAGAGTAGTGTAGTGTAGTGTAGAGTAGTGTAGTGTAGTGTAGAGTAGTGTAGTGTAGAGTAGTGTAGAGTAGTGTAGTGTAGTGTAGTGTAGTGTAGTGTAGTGTAGAGTAGTGTAGTGTAGAGTACTGTAGTGTAGAGTAGTGTAGTGTAGAGTGGTGTAGTGTGGTGTAGAGTAGTGTAGTGTAGTGTAGAGTAGTGTAGTGTAGTGTAGTGTAGAGTAGTGTAGTGTAGAGGAGTGTAGTGTAGAGTAGTGTAGTGTAGTGTAGTGTAGAGTAGTGTAGTGTAGTGTAGTGTAGAGTAGTGTAGTGTAGTGTAGAGTAGTGTAGAGTAGTGTAGTGTAGAGTAGTGTAGTGTAGTGTAGTGTAGTGTAGAGTAGTGTAGTGTAGAGTACTGTAGTGTAGAGTAGTGTAGAGTAGTGTAGTGTAGTGTAGAGTAGTGTAGTGTAGAGTAGTGTAGAGTAGTGTAGAGTAGTGTAGTGTAGTGTAGAGTAGTGTAGTGTAGAGTAGTGTAGTGTAGTGTAGAGTAGTGTAGTGTAGTGTAGAGTAGTGTAGTGTAGTGTAGTGTAGAGTAGTGTAGAGTAGTGTAGTGTAGTGTAGAGTAGTGTAGTGTAGTGTAGTGTAGTGTAGTGTAGAGTAGTGTAGTGTAGTGTAGAGTAGTGTAGTGTAGTGTAGTGTAGAGTAGTGTAGTGTAGTGTAGAGTAGTGTAGTGTAGAGTAGTGTAGTGTAGTGTAAAGTAGTGTAGTGTAGTGTAGAGTAGTGTAGTGTAGTGTAGAGTAGTGTAGTGTAGTGTAGTGTAGAGTAGTGTAGAGTAGTGTGGTGTAGTGTAGAGTAGTGTAGTGTAGAGTAGTGTAGTGTAGTGTAGAGTAGTGTAGAGTAGTGTAGTGTAGTGTAGAGTAGTGTAGTGTAGTGTAGTGTAGAGTAGTGTAGAGTAGAGTAGTGTAGTGTAGTGTAGTGTAGTGTAGTATAGTGTAGTGTAGAGTAGTGTAGTGTAGAGTAGTGTAGTGTAGTGTAGTGTAGAGTAGTGTAGAGTAGTGTAGTGTAGAGTAGTGTAGTGTAGTGTAGTGTAGTGTAGTGTAGAGTAGTGTAGTGTAGAGTAGAGTAGTGTAGAGTAGTGTAGTGTAGTGTAGAGTAGTGTAGTGTAGAGTAGTGTAGTGTAGTGTAGAGTAGTGTAGTGTAGTGTAGAGTAGTGTAGAGTAGTGTAGTGTAGAGTAGTGTAGTGTAGTGTAGTGTAGAGTAGTGTAGTGTAGAGTAGTGTAGTGTAGAGTAGAGTAGTGTAGTGTAGTGTAGTGTAGTGTAGAGTAGTGTAGTGTAGAGTACTGTAGTGTAGAGTAGTGTAGTGTAGAGTGGTGTAGTGTAGTGTAGAGTAGTGTAGTGTAGTGTAGTGTAGAGTAGTGTAGAGTAGTGTAGTGTAGAGTAGTGTAGTGTAGTGTAGTGTAGAGTAGTGTAGTGTAGAGTAGAGTAGTGTAGTGTAGAGTAGTGTAGTGTAGTGTAGAGTAGTGTAGAGTAGTGTAGTGTAGAGTAGTGTAGTGTAGTGTAGTGTAGTGTAGTGTAGAGTAGTGTAGTGTAGAGTAGTGTAGTGTAGAGTAGAGTAGTGTAGTGTAGTGTAGTGTAGAGTAGTGTAGTGTAGAGTACTGTAGTGTAGAGTAGTGTAGTGTAGAGTGGTGTAGTGTAGTGTAGAGTAGTGTAGTGTAGTGTAGTGTAGAGTAGTGTAGTGTAGTGTAGAGTAGTGTAGTGTAGTGTAGTGTAGTGTAGTGTAGAGTAGTGTAGAGTAGAGTAGTGTAGTGTAGTGTAGTGAAGTGTAGTGTAGAGTAGTGTAGTGTAGAGTAGTGTAGTGTAGAGTAGTGTAGAGTAGTTTAGTGTAGTGTAGTGTAGTGTAGAGTAGAGTTGTGTAGTGTAGTGTAGTGTAGAGTAGTGTAGTGTAGTGTAGAGTAGTGTAGTGTAGAGTAGAGTAGTGTAGTGTAGTGTAGAGTAGTGTAGTGTAGAGTAGAGTAGTGTAGAGTAGTGTAGAGTAGTGTAGTGTAGAGTAGTGTAGTGTAGAGTAGAGTAGTGTAGTGTAGTGTAGAGTAGTGTAGTGTAGAGTAGAGTAGTGTAGAGTAGTGTAGTGTAGAGTGGTGTAGTATAGTGTAGTGTAGAGTAGTGTAGTGTAGTGTAGTGTAGAGTAGTGTAGAGTAGTGTAGTGTAGAGTAGTGTAGTGTAGTGTAGTGTAGTGTAGAGTAGTGTAGTGTAGAGTAGAGTAGTGTAGTGTAGAGTAGTGTAGTGTAGTGTAGAGTAGTGTAGAGTAGTGTAGAGTAGTGTAGTGTAGAGTAGTGTAGTGTAGTGTAGAGTAGTGTAGAGTAGTGTAGAGTAGAGTAGTGTAGTGTAGTGTAGTGTAGTGTAGTGTAGAGTAGTGTAGTGTAGAGTACTGTAGTGTAGAGTAGTGTAGTGTAGAGTGGTGTAGTGTGGTGTAGAGTAGTGTAGTGTAGTGTAGAGTAGTGTAGTGTAGTGTAGTGTAGTGTAGTGTAGAGTAGTGTAGTGTAGAGTAGTGTAGTGTAGAGTAGTGTAGTGTAGTGTAGTGTAGAGTAGTGTAGTGTAGTGTAGAGTAGTGTAGAGTAGTGTAGTGTAGTGTAGTGTAGAGTAGTGTAGTGTAGTGTAGAGTAGTGTAGTGTAGTGTAGAGTAGTGTAGTGTAGTGTAGAGTACTGTAGTGTAGAGTAGTGTAGAGTAGTGTAGAGTAGTGTAGTGTAGTGTAGAGTAGTGTAGTGTAGAGTAGTGTAGTGTAGTGTAGAGTAGTGTAGAGTAGTGTAGTGTAGTGTAGAGTAGTGTAGTGTAGAGTAGTGTAGTGTAGTGTAGAGTAGTGTAGTGTAGAGTAGTGTAGAGTAGTGTAGTGTAGTGTAGTGTAGTGTAGAGTAGTGTAGTGTAGTGTAGAGTAGTGTAGTGTAGAGTAGTGTAGTGTAGTGTAAAGTAGTGTAGTGTAGTGTAGAGTAGTGTAGAGTAGTGTAGTGTAGTGTAGTGTAGAGTAGTGTAGTGTAGTGTAGAGTAGTGTAGTGTAGTGTAGAGTAGTGTAGAGTAGTGTAGAGTAGTGTAGTGTAGTGTAGAGTAGTGTAGTGTAGTGTAGAGTAGTGTAGAGTAGTGTAGTGTAGTGTAGAGTAGTGTAGTGTAGAGTAGTGTAGTGTAGTGTAGAGTAGTGTAGAGTAGTGTAGTGTAGTGTAGAGTAGTGTAGTGTAGTGTAGTGTAGAGTAGTGTAGAGTAGTGTAGTGTAGTGTAGTGTAGTGTAGTGTAGAGTAGTGTAGTGTAGTGTAGAGTAGTGTAGTGTAGAGTAGTGTAGTGTAGAGTAGTGTTGTGTAGTGTAGAGTAGTGTAGTGTAGTGTAGAGTAGTGTAGTGTAGAGTAGTGTAGTGTAGTGTAGAGTAGTGTGTACTGAGGTGTAAATTGAGTCATCATGGAATTAGTTCCATTGTGCCAACTAAGTGTAAAGAATAACTGCATATTGAATCAAAAAGTCCTTCAAGCTTATAAAAAATGTTTTAGTGAATAAACTCAAATATTTATTAATTAATGCAATAACATGTACACAAAATTCAATGCCAGTCGGAAAACTTTTTCTTTTTTATGTGCTCTGTCCATTCTGTCTCTGTGGCATTTGGTAATTTCATATACATATTATAAAGAAATGCATTATCTATCTATCTATCTATCTATCTATCTATCTATCTATCTATCTATCTATCTATCTATCTATCTATCTATCTATCTATCTATCTATCTATCTATCTATCTATCTATCTATCTATCTATCTATCTATCTATCTATCTATCTATCTATCTATCTATCTATCTATCTATCTATCTATCTATCTATCTATCACATCACAACCTTGTGCTCCAGAACATCTGATCACATGCACATTATCAACTTGTGCTGTTAATATCATGAACAGCAGCTACGCTAATTCCTCTCCACTGCTTCTCTTTCTCTCCCCATCCCGAGGCATCCTGAGGTTTGGCCAGCTCCAGTCACGTCCCACCTCGTGAAGATTATGGACCTATGGATGATCATGGAGAAGTAGATGCCGAGTGTTTAAAGGCCCTGGCATGGAGAAGCTGATGCTGGATCTATGATGATCACAAATTGTTCTGTATTGTTGAAAGATTTATGACCAAACTTTTGATGTCACCCATATGAGGATGGGTTCCCCTTTGAGTCTGGTTCCTCTCAAGGTTTCTTCCTCATATCATCTAAGGGAGTTTTTCCTTGCCACTGTCGCCACGGCTGCTCATCAGGGACAAACGCACACCTTCACCTTCACTGTTGTTTTCTGTAAAGCTGCTTTGAGACAATGTCTGTTGTGAAAAGCGCTATACAAATAAACTTGACTTGACTATCTATCTATCTATCTATCTATCTATCTATCTATCTATCTATCTATCTATCTATCTATCTATCTATCTATCTATCTATCTATCTATCTATCTATCTATATTAATCAGAATGTTATAGGACCCACTCATAGTGGTGGACACACTCTCGATTTGTTGTTAACATTTGGATTAAAAATAAAAAACGTAGTCATAATTCCACAGTCTGAAGCTATTTCAGACCATTATCTCATCTCTTTTAAAATTTGCCTCAGTCATTGCATTACTACTTCACCACGTTATCGTGTTAAGCGTACTTTCACGTCAGCTACAACAGCGCGTTTTATTAACAATCTTCCAGAAATTACGATATTAGATAGATCTCTATCTCTGACCCTGCAGAGCTCGACTGGGCCACTAAACACCTAGAATCAACATTACGTTATACCCTAGATGATGTAGCTCCCCTTAAGACCAAAATGATCAGGGAGAAAAAATTAGCACAGTGGTATAATGATCATACACGCACCTTAAAACAGACCACTCGAAAATTAGAACGTAAATGGCGTCAAACAAAATTAACAGTATTTCAAATAGCATGGAAGGGGAGCCTCCTAATTTATAGAAAATCTCTTAGTGCTGCTAGATCAGCATATTTCTCCACCCTCATAGAAAATAACAAGCATAATCCTAGATTTTTATTCAGCACGGTAGCAAAATTAACAGGGAATAAAAGCACTGCACTCACATGCACACCATCATTAGGTACTAATGATTTCATGAACTTTTTTAATAATAAAATTGAAAACATCAGGCAAAAAATCCAGACGGTTAATATAAAGCCAAATTATTTTACAAGTAACCCTGTAGACAGCAGTGTAATTATAACAGACAATCAATTACAAAGTTTTACTCCTATTCACGAGAATGACTTAATTTCATTAATTTCCTCATCAAAATCATCAACCTGCATTCTCGATCCCTTGCCTACAAGTTTCTTTAAACAGATCATTCCAGAGGTAATTGAACCTGTTTTAAAAATAATAAACTCTTCCATTAGCACTGGTTTTGTACCAAAATCCTTCAAACTGGCAGTTATCCACCCCCTAATTAAAAAACCTGACCTTGACCCATGTCAGCTGTCCAACTACAGACCAATATCAAATCTCCCCTTCATAGCCAAAATTTTGGAAAAGGTTGTAGCACAGCAGTTATGCTCACACCTACTTATGAATAATATTTTTGAAATGTATCAGTCAGGATTTTGGCCTCATCATAGCACAGAGACGGCGCTAGTTAAGGTGGTAAATGACCTGTTATTGGCCTCTGATCAGGGTTTTGTCTCCTTACTTGTTTTGCTCGACCTTAGTGCAGCTTTTGACACCATTGATCACACTATACTACTTGCTAGACTTGAGAACGTTGTTGGAATAAAGGGAACGGCTCTCTCTTGGCTCAGGTCTTATTTGACTGATCGCTATCAGTTTGTTGATGTTAATGGTGAGTTCTCCACACTCTCTGAGGTAAAGTTTGGTGTTCCTCAAGGATCTGTCTTAGGCCCTCTGCTTTTCTCTTTATATATGCTGCCTCTTGGAGAAATTATTCATAAACATGGTATTAGATTCCATTGCTATGCTGATGATACACAGCTATATATTTCAGCAAAGCCAGATGAGAGAGATCAGCTTAACAATGTTAAAAAATGTGTAAAGGACATTAGACAGTGGATGCTCGATAACTTTCTTCTGCTAAACTCAGATAAGACGGAAGTACTTTTACTAGGACCACATGCAGCTAGAAGCAAACTTTCCGATTACCTAACATCTCTGGATGGTGTTTCTGTTTCAGCGTGTACGGCTGTCAAAGACCTTGGTGTGATTATTGACTCGAGTCTTTCCTTTGAGGCTCACGTGAATAATATTACCAGGATCGCCTTCTTTCACCTTAGAAATATTGCTAAAATTAGAAATATGATGTCGTTACAGGATGCAGAAAAACTAGTTCATGCTTTTGTTACTTCTAGATTAGACTACTGTAATGCTTTACTGTCTGGGTGTGCGATTAGGTGCATAAATAAGCTTCAGTTAGTTCAGAATGCAGCAGCAAGAGTCCTCACTAGATCTAGGAAATATGACCACATCACCCCTGTATTAATCAGTCTACACTGGCTCCCAATCAAATCTCGCATTGATTATAAAATTTTACTACTGACATATAAAGCACTTAATGGTCTCGCACCACCGTATCTGAGTGAACTTCTGTACCAGTATGATCCTCCACGCCTACTTAGATCAAAAGGTGCAGGCTATCTGTTGGTTCCTCCAATAATGAAGATTACAGCAGGGGGCAGATCTTTCTCTTATAAAGCCCCGCAGTTATGGAACAGCCTTCCTATCAGTGTTCGGGACTCAGACACAGTCTCAGTGTTCAAGTCGAGGTTGAAAACATATTTATTCAGTCAAGCCTTTAATCAGTAGATTTTTTCCCAGGTAAAGGCTCAGATCTGGAGGGAACATTGATATAGAGTGTTTGGTGAACTGGGATATTTGTACGCTGTCGTCCCCTCACATTCACGTGTTCACTCAGGTTTGTTGATGGTGGTGTGGTGGGCCGTCTCTTATCCCAGAGATCCCTCATGTCTGTGTTGCCTTCTGGTTCTCCCTTTTAGTTATGCTGCTATAGCGAGTCTTGCTGGAGTCCAAACTGCACAGTGACTTTAACTCTCATGCAACAATGGGTACACTTAATAATCCATATCCTTCTCTTCCTGTCACCCTCTTCTCTCTCTCTCTCTCTCTCTCTCTCTCTCTCTCTCTCTCTCTCTCTCTCAGTCGAGTTAAACATGCTCCTGAGGCTCCAGTGACCACTGTTCCTGCCCCTCTCCCCCCCGTGGATCTTCCCACTTCATCCAGGCCTGCCTGGATTGGATGTCAACAGTCTCCTACACTGATGTCAACAGTCTCCTACACTGACTCAGAAATACACTTCGCTTTTGATCATCATCACTGCACCCCGCAACATTGTATACCCGCCACAAATGGACATTCGGTGTAACCCAGATGAGGATGGGTTCCCTCTTGAGTCTGGTTCCTCTCAAGGTTTCTTCCTTATGCCATCTCGGGGAGTTTTTCCTTGCCACAGTCGCCAGTCGCCACCGGCTTGCTCATCAGGGACAAACTTACTCATAAAGAACATATTCAATTTTAATCACCGCATTATCTGTGTAAAGCTGCTTTGAGACAATGTTCATTGTTAAAAGCGCTATACAAATAAAAATGAATATCTATCTATCTATCTATCTATCTATCTATCTATCTATCTATCTATCTATCTATCTATCTATCTATCTATCTATCTATCTATCTATCTATCATCAATCTATCTATCTATACACACACACACACACACAAACAGAATATACTGACAAAAGTATTTACAAACTTACATAATGTTATATGTGATGTTGTATGGTTTAGAGACAGTGGCATTGAGAAAAAGACAGAAGGTGAAGCTGGAGGTAGCAGAGCTGAAGATGTTGAGGTTTGAATAAATTTGAAAAGATTGCAAACAATGTACACTTTAGTTAAAAACATCAACAGAAGTTTAATATTTTACATAAATATTTTGAATTCAATTAAATTTTATTTATATAGTGCCTTAAATGAACATTGTCTCAAAGCAGCTTTACACAGATAATGAGCAAGCCGGTGGCAACTGTGGCAAAATTTCCCCAAGATGGCATAAGGAAGAAACACCAAATTTTCATTTATTTCAGATAAACAATGTTGCAGTGTGCAGTAATGGTGATATGTGTCCTAAGTCAGTGTAGAAGTTAACATTAACTACAGTCCAAATTCATTCTTGAAGCTCCTGTTCTTATTCCGTAATTTAATGGATCCCCAGGCCATTGAAGAGAAACCATTTCCTGCTGCAGTGGCCTCGAATCGAAGAGAATACCATCCAGAGGCAGGCCTGGACGAAGCAGGCAGAGCTGATGAGGGGAAAGGGGCAGGAACAGGGGTCACTGGTACATAAGGAGCATGTTTAACACGACCGAGAGAGAGAGAGAGAGAGAGAGAGAGAGAGAGAGAGAGAGAGAGAGAGAGAGAGAGAGAGAGAAGAGGGGTGACCGGGTGAGAAAGATATGGATTCTTGAGTATCCTTATTGTAAAACTTTGAGGACACTGTGCAGTTGGGGGCTCCAGCAAGACTCTCTCTGGCAGCATAACTGAAATTGAGAACCATATAAGATTAGATTAGATTCAACTTTATTGTCATTACACATGTACAAGTACAAGGCAACGAAATGCAGTTTGGGTCGAACCAGAGTGCAATATCAGCAAGTGCAGGATATACAGTTTTTACATGATTTACATGATAAGTTAAATAGAATTAAACAGTAATTTACAGATTTATATGTACTATGAATGTAGTGTACAGATGAATATATATGTACTATGAAGGGATGACAGCATAGAAATATCCCAGTTCACTGAACACTTTATAACCATGATCCCTCCAGATCTGCTCCTTTACCTAAGAAAAATCTACTGACAAAAAACTTGACTAAATAAATATGTTTTCCACCTGTCTGAGTCACGAACACTGAATGGAAGGCTGTTGCATAACTGTGGGGCTTTGAAGTTTACTTCTAGCTGCGTGTGGTCTTATCCGAATTAAGCAGAAGAAAGTTATCAAGCATTACACACCTCAACATTGTTAAGCTGATCTGTCTTATCTGGCTTTGCTGAAATATACAACTGTGTATCATCAGCATAGCAATGGAAGCGAATAGCATGTTTATGTAAAAGTTCACCCAGAGGCAGCATATATAAAGAGAAAAGCATTGGGCCTAAGACAGGCTCTTGCAGTACACCAAACTTTACCTCAGAGAGTCTGGAGAACTCACCATTTACATCAACAAACTGATAGCGATCAGTCAAATAAGACCTAAACCAAAAGAGAGCTGTTCCCTATATTCCAACAACATTTTCTAGTTTAGCAAATCAATGGTGTCAAAAGCTGCACTAAGGTTGAACAAAACAAGTAAAGATACCCAACCCTGATCAGAGGCCAATAACAGGTCATTTACCAGCCAAAAGATCTATGAGGTTACTGTAAAAGGTTAGATAATAACTTCAAGAATTATGGAACTGTAATAAATGGATATACAGTATTACCCAGATGAAGATCTGGTTCCTTTTGAATCTGGTTCCTCTCAAGGTTTCTTCCTCATACCATCTCAGGGTGTTTCTGGCTCGCTCTATAGGGATACATTTTTATGGACAGATTTATGATGATAAAATCTATACTTGCTATCTATTAAATATTGTAAAGCTGTTTTGGGACATAATAAGATCTAATTGAATTGAATTGAATTGAATTTAATTGAATTGATAGTAGTGGTATGAAGATGGTATTATTTGAAAGCTACTTAAAATAATTTAAAAGTAAATAACTCCTATAACTCCTATAATCATATAATATATTAAAGCTTGTACATTATTGTGATACAGAGCTATCATGCCCAGAGTTTAATCATTATATCTGGACTCTGGTGTTCAAAAGTGCTTTAAATGCATAATTAACAGAATGCTAATTTCTATGATGTGAATCACAGGATTATTTGTGTCACGCTGCATTAGTTCATGATGCATCTTTACACTTTATGCTTCCTGAATTGTAGGTTTGAAATCTGGTTGCTGAATCATACATCAGAATCAGGTTTATTGGCCAAGTGTGTTGACACACACAAGGAATTTGGTTCCAGCTGTTGGTGACTCTCAAAAGTAAAGACATAAATAACAACACTATACATTTCGCTTATAGACAAAAAAACTCAAGACAATACAGACAATATGAGACTATACAGACAATACAAATGAAATAAGACTACAATGTACAGAGTATATCACAGATCAGTCATAATGCGAGAGTGCATGGTGATTCAAATAGCAGTATGCATCACATAAAATAAAGATATTTTAGGTCTTTTGTGGAGTATACATGATGTATGTCAATTGTAACACTTATATCCATTTGATTTGTGTTCTACCATCTATTATTAAAAGATGATCACTGCATTAATTTTTTTGTTCTTCTGTAAATGGTGACTCACAGACAAGCATGATTTCTGAGCATGGTTTTTTTACTTACACTTATGGCATCTGGCAGATGCCATAATCTAGAGAAACTTTCATTTATTGAATTCAAACAAATAAGCAGCTATGCGGATAAGGGCATTGCTTATGAGCCCAGGATTGGCAGCTTGGTGTGGATGGGATTTGAACTTACAACCTATGCTTTAACCTCTAAGATACCACCTCACCAATTCTGTTTAAAACATTTCAGGTTAATTAGATTGGAATCTATGTAATTATGGCTTGGGTGCATTTAGACTCACTGTGGATACTTTTAATTTGTAATGTTGAAACTCGAGAAAAGAAGAAAATTCATAGTTAATATTTTTTCCTGTTGCTGCTGCTGTAATTTCATTGCTTTTCATCTTTAGGAGCATTATTTAAATTGTTATTGTAACAAGTATTGTAATTGTTACTTATGTATTAAAACACGCTGTAACTTCCTGTTACAATATCATCCTTGTTGATACACCCAAAAACAAAAGAAGCATCACACTTTTGGTTTGAGCTGTGGCCCAGAACATCCGTGCTGAATTTATTAGAAATGCTACTGCCACCAAGACATGACTTGTAATAACGTTCGGAGTCCTGCAGGACAAATTAGTGTATGGACTTGGACAATAACGGGTGTGACATGGAAGAAAAAAAAAAATACAACATTCATGGTGCAGATTGTTCCAATTTTGTCATTAGGTTTAGCACCAGCTGGAGAGTTTGACCTGCTCCAGAAATGAACTCAGTACTCCCCTCGGAAATGCACAAACACCAGTTTCTTGTTCCTTTCTGGCCTACAAGTGAAGCTGTCTGTCTTTCTCGAGCTCATATCAGATTGCAGAGAAACAAGCGTTTAGCAATAAATCACCTGAAACGCTCGTGTCCAGACCTCATGTTAAAAGGGCTGGTGACTAATAAACGCCGTCCTCGTGCTTTGCTAAAGCGGCTTACATACACAGGCAATGGCAGTTTTAATAAAAGATATTATTGTAAACTCAGTGTGGTCCTGAAACCCACGTTGGCATAATATTAACATGTGGTGAGCGGATGACTCTCGGGGAATACGTTAGCATGATGCGACCCAACATATTTATGCTACATGCAGTTTTACCACGTGGATACATTCCGGAGAGATAGATCGCTCTCTGACGTTCTCACTCACACACAAGACACATTTGTACACACAGTAGGGTTGAGTATTTATTTTTTTTTTTTTGAGTAGTATAAATATACAGAGAAAAGAGCAAGCTGCGACGAACACTAATAGCTTGTGTCGCTCTCTTCATAAAGGGGCATTTCTTCAATTCATCTGGAAGTGTTATTGCATGGTGATGGGCGCTTGGGAAAATGTTATGGTAATGGAGAAGCAGATTGGGTGTCGAATTGGATGGGGCGGTGGCAGAGTTTTGCCAGCACCATTGCTCAGGGAGATTTTTGGAGAAGAAATAGGAATTTGATCAGAATTAAAGAGAGCTGCCACTCTTTCTCTCTCTCTCTCTCTCTCTCTCTCTCTCTCTCTCTCTCTCTGTCTCACTCTCTCTCGTCTTTGCCCCCCTTCGTGCATGGCTTTAAGCCAATAAGTGGAGGCCTGAGTTCAGAAATCCCTCTCCATCCCACCAAGGCGTCCTGACCACCTCTGGCCCGAGAGAAAAAAAATACAAATAAAAAAGGAGCCAGACTATCAGACTCCAGGAGCACAAGACCACTACTGAATGAAAGAAGCCTTCTTCTCCAGCAGCACTAAGGTAAGGAAAGGGTCTGTGACCACCCTGAACCACGCCACCTTTGGAAAACACAAACACATATCCACTGGACACCCATAGCAACGAACCTACAGGACACACCTGTCTAACGAATCCGATTAGCGGTACGCATAAATATCTGTGACGAGAACACGAAAACGTCTTTCCCTCTAACCAAAGCCTTGGAAGTGGCACTAAAACTAACTCTCAGTTGAAATTCAAACATGTAGATATGTAGGCTAGGGCTAATTTCATTACTGGAAGTGAAGTTTTATTATTTTGTCATTCAGTGTTAACCACAGCTGTCAGAAAAACCTTATAAACACATGCATATAAATGCCATGAGGAAGGTGGAGTGGTTTCAAAAGTGCTCCATTATATACGGCAGCAAGATCACATCTCTGTGTCTCTAAATTATGCTATTTATTATTATTTATACTAAATTATGCGATTAATTAATTAACCTCTGTGCTTCAGGGGCGCCGTGTCTTGGGTGATCTTTCCCTCTGACCCCAGCTTCAGAGCAAGCTGGAATAAGCAAAGAAAGAATTTCACTGTGTTGTAATGTATATGTGACAAATTAAGGCTATTCTTCTTCTTCTCTTCTTCTTAACCCTCTGTGCTTCAAGAGTGGTGAAACATAGCTTCCTACATTGCTGGGATGTAAGAAGAAAATAATTTCCCTATGTGATCACTAAAGTATTCTTTAAAAAAAAACATTTGAATGTAATTGACACGTGTCCATAAACTTATGGCGAAATAGAATAGAAGCCTATGGAGAAGTGACTTAGCAGTTAAAATGTAGGTGTTCTGGTTTTACACCAAGGTGCCCCCTTTGGGCCCTTGAGCAACACCCTTAACCCTCAGCTGCTCAGCTGATTTAATTTGAAATGAGACAAATGTATAATCGGGTACAAGTATCTGAAAAAAAAGATATACCCCTTAACCCCATAACTGCTCATAGCTGCTGTATGAAGGAGATAAATGTAAGGATAAGGACATCTGCCAAATACGGTAAATGTAATGTAAATAATGTTGTGGAGCAGGAAGGGTTAGGAGCGTTGCTTAAGAGAAACAGCTTGGCAGTGCTGGCGCATGAAAACATGACCTTCTTATCATTAATCCTGTGCATTTAACAGTTGAAAATTGAGTGCTGCACAAAAAAGGAATTAAATAAAAATTATACATTAAGAATTATTACTTAAAGATTGACATGTGGTAGTTTTTCTGTCCATTTGTTTATAGAGCAGCTACGAGGTGGTATCAAAAGGTTTCAAGACTAGCTCTTTTCACAAAAAAGCACATTATTTATCTCCGTTTACACACTATCACCTTAAAATGGTCCCCTTTCACAACAATGCAGGTCTTCCAGCATTTTTCTGGATTATGTCAAGAACCTGCGTGTTGCACTGAACCTCTGCAGTGGTGGCAAAATGACCACTTTTGAACTGGATCTTCATCCTCGGGAAGTGGGAGAAGTCTGCAGGAGCCAAATCTGGTGAGTAGGGTGGGTGTGGAAGTGAGATCATATTGTTTCCGGCGAGAAACGTACGTGTGAGGAGAACTCTAACTCGCTGTCCATAACGAAATAGCAGATGTGTTATTGCACATGGTTGCACAGCTTGGCACCAGTTGAACAGCTCCTGATGTACACAGGACGATGTCTTTTGGCACAGTGACTGATGAAGGTCGGTGCTTCCTGTGACTGTTGTGACTGTGCGCGCAGCCTTGTGCTGTCATCTCTTAGTGTATTACAAAACTAGTCTCAGACCATTCTTTATATCAACTCGTACAATATAACAAAAATTATACTTTCCTTTTTGAAGAAAAAATTTGAAAATGATAAATTAAAAATGACTAACATAATGTCTGAAAAAATGCTGTACATTTTTTTTTGCTTAAAACAAATTATTTTCTTCAGATATTGTTTGGTTATAATAATATTTACAAATCTAGGCCCGAATCCAGGCTCATCTATGATATGATGTCGAGGTAGTAGCTTAGTGTTTAAGGCATTTATCATGAGTTCAAATCCAAGCCACACCATGGTGCCACTCCTGAGCCCCTGAGCAAAGCCCCTAACCCCAGTTGACCCTACAGGCTGGTCTGCCGTAACAGGAACTAAATCAAGATCTTGTCGTGAATCCGTCATGCTGAGTTTTAGACTCATATGAACCCACAACGGTTGAATTGCTGGATTGAAGGTTTATCGGTTTCGGTTCCAAAATCACAGCGACTTTCACTAAATGATAAAGGGGTAATGAACTTCTCGACCCCGCTGTAATACCTGATCGTGTTCCGATCCTGTTTTTGCATTCGATGTTGCCAGCTTCCTGAGCTAAACTATCAGACATGGAAAGCAATAAAGGAAGAAAAACAGCAAAGTCAAACATTTCATTGGACGGATCGAGCAGTGTTTTTCTCTCTGCATGAAACCCAATTCCCTTTTTCAGGGTAATTAAATATAAACTTGGGTTTCAGCAAGGGAGAGCAAATAAGACAGGAGGAAAAGAACATATTAGGTCTTAATTGTTTCATGTTCAGGTCAGGTAATTGTGAATTTTTTTATTTTTTTGATCCAGGCTCTAATCAATTCAGGATCTTATTTGGCTTGGCCGCACTGATGTTGTGTCTTGCTTATCATAACCGGCTATAGAGTAGGGGAGTCACGGCATGAGGGTCTTTAGAAATCTCGCTCTGGCTAGAGTACCTCGCAGACTTGACGGACAGTCGAAAGCGAGCCAGTTGCAGGAGGTGGAAAGAAATGAAATTGAACATCAATACATGAACATAACATTTTAAATAAACATTTGTAGTCGGCTAACTCGCTTGGCCCGAATGCTTTTTGGTAACCTGTCTCTACTGGGAGGATTTAATATGAAATGCTCATGAAAGGCTGGACACATTAGTGGTGAGGACTACTGGCAAGATGTGACATGAGTAATGTGCTCTGTTTGTTTAAAGCTAGGCAAAGCTGGCGTTTTCACAACTCCTTACTTATTTTAAACTCCCTGGTTTTGTCAAAGTAAATGTCTGAAGCGCTCAGGTCTTTTTTTTTTTTAGTCAGAATAGAGCGAGCATGGAATAAGTGCCCTTTCCTAGCCGCAACTGACCCGCCCTTAACCACGGTCAATCTAATTCTAAACCTCAAGTAAAGGATCAGCCTCGCTCAGACATAGAAAATTAATGGTTACTAAGATCTACGGCTCGGCGGGGAAGCTGATTTGTTACTTGATGGACGTGCGTCCGATCTTAGTGTCCTCAGCCTGACTCTATAGCTTGCCAATTTCAACAAATGATCATCCTTCTTTACGCAGCTTGAAGAACGTTACAATCAAAACATCATGTTCTTCAGTCCAAGCTTTGGCGTTACCCTGTAAATGAGACCCTCGCTTCACTTATTAGCTAATCGGGTTGGTCATACAAGCCGCAGAACATTCCCTCTGCTAGTAGTCTAATATCAGCTCAAAGAGTTCAGAACTCCACTGGAAAAGACACATGAGCGGTTTCTCACTTCTCTTAGCTAGGCTCTAATTGGAAAAGTGCCTGACTGTACTTTTAGAATTAGCATCAGTGCTCTAAACTTTTTGCTGGATTTTTTCCCAGGTCACTAATTAAATAATGATATATAAAAAAGAATCACAGCTCTAACCCAGACGAAAAAATGTGGATTCGCCGAACGATTTGTAAATTGAAAAGAGCTGAACATGATCGCTGGTGATACATTTCTGTTCAAGAAGTCATAATAAAAGGTTGGGGCCTCCTGAACCGATTGAAAAGCTAAAATCCACAAAGTGAAGCACCGTTTATAGGCATAGGCAAACGAGGCGGTCACTAAGGGCGCAACCAGTTGGGGGGATGAGGGGGCACCAGTAAGCCCCCTCTTACTCCACCGCCATGCTCGCCCATTTTAATTATTTACCTGTTTTTCTGCTGAAGTTTAATATACAGTATATAAGGTGGTATCAAAAAGTTTAGAGACTAGTTTTGTAACATGGCATCTGATTATACTCATTATACTAATTATACTCATATAACTCACTTTATATATACATACATACATACAGATACTTCTGCACACACTTGTAAATAATTATAACTTCTTATACCTCGTTATGACTTTTATCTTTTTTTTTTTTCTTTTTTTTTTTCTTCTTTTTAATGTTTAATATATAATATTTGCTGTAGTTTGCCTGGAGGATCAAATTTCATAATTTCATTGTACAAACTGACATTACAAACTGTCACTGACATCTGTACATATGATAAAAATAAAGCATGAAACAGATAGCATCACAAAGCTGCATGCACAATCACGGGAAGCACCGATCTTCACAGTTCAGTGTGCCACATTGTCCTGTGTACATCGGGAGCTGTGCAACTGGTGCTATTCTGACCATGTGCATTACAACGTCCGGGTTTCTGGCTTTGAAAAGAAGACTTCGAGAACACATTCCAGAAGTGGCAGGAATGCTGGGAGCACTGTATTGCTGTGCAAGGGGACTATTTTGAAGGTAACAGTATGTAAATGTAGATAAATTAATTAATAATTTCTTGTAAACAGAGCCAAACTCAAAATATTTTTATACCACAACGTATGTTTACATACTTGAATTAAATTCAGGCAATTTTGCAATGATTATTAAACGTGTTTAACCTTTTCTATGGAAGGTTGTGAATGATTTGGATGGTGTGTGGGTGGTGCATTGTGGTGGGATGGCAGAGTCATTGGGGAAGACAATAGGAATCTCTCTAGGGTGCCAAAAGGCTAGAAATGACCCTGGGGCTTCGAAACAACTCATATAAAATAGACAGACTTAATTTCAGCAATTTCAGTAAAATCGAATTGAAATTTTTATTTCACAACAATCGTTAATGAATCTACTCTATAAGTGGCAAGAAGGTAAAAAGATAAATAAATAAATAAATAAATAAATAAATAAATAAATAAATAAATAAATAACCAAAAAAAGAAATGGACAATTTAGAAAACAAAATAACAAATCCAAAAAGACACATTAACAAATTCAAAACCAAAGTCCAAAAACAAATGAACAAATCCAAAAACAAATTAATTAATCCGAAAAGCACAACGACAATTCAAACAATCTGAAAAAGGTATAGTTTGTGAATAAAAAACTTAAAGATCATTGGACAAGACATTTGTCATTCAAGATATAAAGGATATACAAGAGTTTAATTTGTTTTTTGATTTGTTAATTTTTTTTGTTTGTTAGTGTTATCTGAGTTGTTAAATATTTATATGAATTTTTTTGTTTATTTGTTTTCTAATTTGTTCATTTGTTTTGCATTTTTGGCCACGGTAATACTATACTAATACTATTGTAATACTATAATACTAATATTATACCCACATTAAGTGTAAAACACTCGGTTGCGTTCTCATTTATTAGCTGCATCCATTTTTTTAATATTTTTTTTAATCATATTCTTTTCTAACTGCCTCATCTTCATGTCTGCATGCAGAATCAACAGCAATGAGTCAGTGGCGGGTCGTGCATTTGGTACCTGGGCCTTCAGTGGCAACTTAATCCACCTCTTAATATCACCACTATCACATCACAGTTATAGAAACCATTAAAACTATACAAAAACGCAATATAACAACGCGTGGCATTAAACAGAAAGAGAGACATTTCACATGTGGAGGGTGAATACATTTTACTAAAGCAAGAAACCCAGTTACAAACTCCAAACCTCTACACTACAACCACAACTGTGCATCGACATCATCTGGAGCAGTTCAGAATTAATATTTGTCTAATAACATGACAAATACATTAAAATGTATATAAAATCCAACCTACTCTCCAGAGACTCATAATGTGCACAGCTTCTCAGAGGCTGTAATCCAGTGGTACCGCTCGTATTCACTGGTCTGGAAACCGTGAACAAACCCTTTCCCTGGTTGAGACAAGCTAGCTAGCTTCGTGGTTGGCCGAGCTCCTCACGATGTTTAGCTTTTCTTGAAAATGGATTTTTAAGTATGTCTGAGACCAAATCAATTTCTCTTTCTCCATAGGTATAAAAAAGTCTAACTCAGATGTATTAATGTGTGCAGAGCTACACACGTGTTTTGTTAGTCGAACTTGGCTGTAACAGTTTCCCTCTGACCAACCAATCAGAGGATGGAAAAATGCTGACAATATTCTTGGCCAGCACGCTGCCCTGTGAGGCCAATATGAAATCTGATTGGTTAAAGAAACAGATTTATTTTTTTATATAGACTAAGATAAAAAAGGACAGCAGTACAGACTTTGAAGGCCCTGGGCAGATTAGATTGACATGTCAGCACATAGAGGCTGAAATCTGATAGGACTAAAAATCTAACATCCACATACACGTACTGGAATCAGTGCAGCCAAGAGAAACACTACAAAATGAGGAGAATAAACTGTTGGGAATAAATTAGGCTAATGTGCTAAACCAGACCTTATCCATGCAGCTGTATGCCCCTTTCTTGCGCAAAATGTTCTCTGGATGTTTGATTTAGGTCAAAATTACTTTTAAGACCCTTTTTTACATACAACATTTAATTTAAATTGTGCATCAAGTCAGTAATTGATTAATTACTATGCATGTCTTCAATCCCATAATCAGTCATTCAGCCTGTAGACAAATCCAGGAGATGATGGGTCGTTCAAAAATTATTTGGTTTTTTTGAAGCCTTTAATGTGACTTAGAAGAACAAGTCGTCTCAAAGAGCGATTCGTTCATTTTCTACTGGATGCACATGAGCAAAGCTTCGCAAAAACTCTTTAGTTTGTGTACAGAAAACAGAATTGAGTAGTTTATCTCTTGAGTCCTCTGGTCCGAGTCATTTGTTCTTTTGTCACATGACTCATATGCAGTTATATATACATATATATTCATTATTATAACTATAGTCAAAGTTCATGCATGTAGATGTTTTGGGGATCTGTTAATTTATTTTATTAATTTATGGTCAAAGGAACGAAATCAACTAAATGACTCCAAAAAAGATTTATTTGTTTTGATAAACGAGATTTAAAGAACCAAGTCACTAAAATGATCCAATCTTCACATCACTACACTGATTTTGTGTTTCATACTCATCTATTGAGTTTGATCCATATTTCAGGACACATTCGGCTGGCGAAAGAGGATCTTTTCTATTAAAATGCAAAGTAGCAGAATTCATGAATTTTTTACATGAAATTCTGGCCTTAACTACAAGCTGAAACCTGCCCCAAGGAAGAAAAGATACCTCGCCATTTTGTCCAGTGAGTTTGGAGAGATTCTTTACTAAACAATTCCTCAAGTCTGACTGTATATGATGAAATGTTAAAAGTAAAAAAAAAAAAAACATTCCAGACAATTGTGAGAAAAAGATGATTGAGAATGATATTTTTTGTATTTTCAAAAATGCACTGGTCATATACAAATCATTTAAAGAATATTTAGAGAGAATCAGTTATTTCATTTTGGAAGCCATGTCTACTGTACTTCAAAAACCTGCTGGATCATTAAACTGCCTACACAGTACTTTACAGAGCATCCCGGCAGTGATAAAGCAAACTAAAGCAAACTAACACTTTTTTTTCAGCAAAATATCTTCCAAAATGTAAATGTATACACTTTATTGAAAAAAGGATTGGGACACCTAAATTTTTTATGGCCATATGTTGTTCTTTCCCAAAATTGTAGCACAAACGTGGAGACACATAACTATATCGAAAGTCTTTGGATGCTGAAGCATGAACTTTTCCCCTCGCTAGAACTAGGAGACTCCAACCTGTTCCAGCATGACAATGCCTCTGTGCACAAAACCAGCTCCATGAACATGAACTATTGAACATGATGAATGTCTACGCTGACTGCACTCCAGACCTCCTCACCTCACCTACACCAGTACCTGACTGGTTGAATAAATCCCTCACAAATCTTCACAAGCACAGGCCAAAATCTAGTGGAACATGTTGCCAGGAGAGTGGAGTTTATTATAAGAGCAAATGGAGACTTAATGATGAATGGGAGATTCACAGAACACAATTCTTTTGGTCAAGACAAACTTATGCTTAAACCTTTATATGGAGTTTTGACACAATGTGAAACAAGTTGAAATAGTTTTAATTGTAAGATACACAGATAACACTGAGATTTTAATGTCAGTTAATCAGGAGTAAGAAAGATGACTCTGTGTGTGTTTACAAAAACATGGCAACCCTGTAAACAATGCATTACATGTACATTTAAGTGAACAATGTTAAACCTATTGTCTGGATTTTTTTTTTTTTTTTTTGGGACAACCTGTAGTAGATATAAGCAGACAAAATATACTGTAGGTAGCACATTGTTCATGATAAACAGCAGACCAAACATGCTGCAGTGGAAACCCAGGCAGTATGAAGAGAAACTGGGCATGACTGGAGATCTTGCAGATACTGCAATGTACTCATTTAAGCTGGTCCAGGTGCTGCTGACTGTAGTGGAAAGGTCTTACCTCTCTCTCTCTCTCTCTCTCTCTCTCTCTCTCTCTCTCTCTCTCTCTCTCTCTCTCTCTCTCTCACACACACACACACACACACACACACACACACACACACACACACACACACACACACACACACACACACACACACACACACTTTCTGTGTGGGCTACAGGGGTAGTTTTTCCAAAAATAGTTGACACAAGCTTTCCTTTCACCCCACATGTAGACCATCATTGAGGATGTTTGGTGTGTTGGTGTTTTTTATTTTATTTTTATTTTTTCTTAGGTACATACTTAACATATCTACCAAATATAAGTTTTAGATGTTATTGTTAATAATAAAACTTTTATTTGTTTAAATAAAAGCTATTACAGATCTGCACATTGGCCACTCAGGCTACATGGGCAACTCTCATGTCACATGGGTTATTCTGTGAAAGGCCTGGGCCGCTCTCAGGCCACATGGGGCACTGTTAGGCTACATTGGCCACTTTCAGGTCACATGGGCCACTCTTAGAATACATGGGCCATTCTCATGTCACATGACCCAAATTTAAACCACATACTGTACAAAACAAAAAAAGTCCACATGGGGCACTTTCTTAGGTAAAAATCTTGGGTCAAATGGGCCACTTTCAGATCTCTGGGGCCAAATTCAGGCTACATATTGTACACCACTATTAGGCCACTTTCAGTCCACATGGGCCACTCTTGGTTCACATGGGCTACTTTCAGGCTACATGTGCCACTTTCAAGCTACATAGTCCACTCTCAGGCCACATAGAAGATGAACAGATGCTTGTTGAGCAACACAAAATTTTATAGAGTTAATATGGCCGAACACACACACACACACACACACACACACACACACACACACACACACACACACACACACACACACACACACCCTCTTTAGATTCTCTTACGCTACTCGTCATGCAAACACAATTAAACAAGTGTGCTTGTTCGGGTTTTTGTGTCGACCCTGGTTCTTTTATTTGTGTTTACTTTGTGTTCTTGGAAACCGATCTTGTTTTCTGACATGGCGTAGCAGACGCACAAGCGTTCCAAGCAGGAAAGACAAACACATGTCTGACAAAGTCAAATAACCAATTTTCAGTACTGCTTTAAATAGGAAAAGCACTGCCCTGTCAGAGAGTCTGTGGCTTCTGTCCACTCGAAAAGAAGTCTTCAATCTCCCAACCCCCTCTCTCTCTCTCTCTCTCTCTCTCTCTCTCTCTCTCTCTCTCTCGCTCTCTCTCTCTCTCTCTCTCTCTCTCTCTCTTTCTCTCTCTCTCCCTCTCTCTTTCCTTTCTTCTCCACCCTTAACTGGAACTGTGGGCTGGGTGCTCAAAATGTGCCTGGTTTGTATGCAATAGATGAGTCAAATGTTCTGACGGAGTTTAACAGTGTTCTTGGCTACGCAGCTCCCTGATCAGGTGTACTGGAATAAACACAGCCGTTAATTGGGAGCTTTCATGCCATTTATCCGTGTACTGGTTAAGCTGTTGCACTCAGCATGTCGGTAAATAAAGAGCATGACGAAAACACATTCCTGCTTTAAAGATGTGATAAACAGTAGCATGAATTGCTACTTGGGAAACGGCATTTAACTTTATATTTACTCTGACAGCATTTGGCAGATGCCCTTCTTTAGAGTAGTTTTCATTTTATCTCATTCATACAACTGAGCAGCTATGGGGTTAAGGGTCTCGCTCAGGGGCCCAGAAGTGACAGCTTGGTGTAGCTGAGATTAGCATTCATATTTACGGAATTTACAGTTTAGGGCCATTACAGTTACAGTTACAGCTGAGCAAATGAGGGTTAAGTGCCCAGCAGTGGCAGCTTGGTCAAGGTCTTAGTAGTGGCAGCTTGGTGGTGATGGGATTTGAACCCATTAACTTCTGATCAGAAGTTCAACATCTTATCCAATGAGCTACTGAATCTATTGCCTTTGGAGCTATCATTTCCAGGTCATTTCCAAGTCCATAGGTTAAAACAATCTTCTTCTTCTTCATCTTCATCTTCTATGATATTATGTTACATAGGACAATTTATCTGATATACAATTATAATAAAGAAATCCGGTAGTTTTGCTTCCTTTCAGAAATAAATGAAAAATCATGCTTATAATGGAGTTTGTTGGCTCTAAAATCCAGTCAAAAGAAGTTTATATGAAATCTGAACCTACAGAAATCAAACTAATGTCTATGGGTCAAGCTTCTTGGACGTATGTGTTGGTGTGTGCCCAGTTTGGAAAGAAAAATAGTCAGATAAACTCTTGACTTATTCCTTCTTCACTTAGGAGTGTGATTGTATATGAGATTTCTTTTCATTTGTAATTTCACAGAAACCAGTGAACATCAGAGCGAGCCTTTTGGAAATGACTACACTGGTGGTGTAAAGTATTTGAGTGACTGTAATTTGTTACTGTACTTTGGCTATTTTCTAGTTTTACTGAATATCAAAGATATAACATTAACTACCTACTGAACTACATTTATAATTCAATACTTTTTACAGCACTATATTTTAATCGAAAATAAATGTTATCAATTACATTTTGCACCTCTTATACAGATATCTCAACACTCCCATACCTGCATCTGAGTGACTTTTTAGTACTGCTGTCCTCATTTTCAGGCCTCAGAGATCTAATATTCATTCATTCATTTTCTCCCGCTTATCCGTAATTCGGGTCGCGGGGGCAGCAGTCTAAGCAGGCCCCCGCCTTCGACTGCTGCATAATCCTCACAGCACCGTCCCTTACGGTCCCTCCTGCAGGTGGTGAGCCCACGGGAAGGAGATCTAATATATATATATATATGTTCTCATGTCATCTTTCATTCCACTAGCAAACCCAAGAACCTCACAGCCTCAATGCCGTTTTCTCTAATTGCTCTAATTAGGGTGAAACTCCGCAACTCTGTGTATCTCAAGCTTTAAATTTAACCGATCAAGGAAGTAATGTATAATGCAGAGTGGTGACCAGTAAAAGGAGGTCCATTCAGAAACCATGTGAGTTTTTACATGTGAGTGTGTAGAGAAGTGAAAAGGTCCTGGAGAGAAAACAATCAGGTCTGTCTGTTGCATGTTTTCCATTTCAGGGTACTATTTTCAGGTGGTGTCATGAGATGATCTGATGTTTCATTATGAGTGTATTCCCACCTTGAACCAAATGTTCCTGGGAAGTGCTCTGATGTTCTTCCTGTGTATGTGTGGGTTTCCTCCCACCTACAACAGATGGACTGCCAACTCAAACCAAGCCTCTGTCAATGTGAAATTCTGTGTATTTGTGTGTGTGTGTGTGTGTGTGTGTGTGTGTTGCCCTTGATGGACTAGTGTTTTATTCAGGATGCCATGTGCTCATGGACGTTAATATATGGATGCTCCATGATCTTGATCAGGTTAAAACACTTATGAAGATGATAAGATTATCAGTATATCTGATGAAGCTTTGCAGACACTTAGCCTTTTCTCAACCAGCTTTACCCAGGAGTCTTTTCTCAAAATGTGCTCCTCAACAGTGATGTAAATTTAACAAATTACAAATATATTGTAATTTATTTTTATTTTGATCAGGAATTAGACTTAAGTAGTTTAGTAAATCTTTAGTGTTGTTTAGTACTTTATTCACCTGTCATCCTCTAGTACTTGCAGTCTTCTTTTCGAAGCGTGTCCAGTAATCTTCTTCCACTCTTTCCACTCAGATTACCTCAAAGGACTTTTTGCATCACCATCATATGTCAAACGTGTGTCATGTCAGACGTCTCTGAGGCAGATCTGCCCAGTTTAACATAGAATTTCACGTTTGCTCTTTGTTCTAAGTTGCACAGGGATGAGGGAGATTAATGTAGAAAAGGTTTTGTGCAGTATACTGTGCAAAGATTATGCATAGGCAGACATGTCAGATGATGTACTCAAATGACATGATATAGTTATGTACAAGTATGTGAGTATGTATGCAACAGTATACACAGTATACATATGGGTGGAATGTACAGTAAAGCAAATGTGAGTTATGGATGGTGCGAAGAAATATTTTTCATTTCATCTTTTCCCGCTTATCCGTAATTCGGTTCGCGGGGGCAGCAGTCTAAGCAGATTCCCCAGACACTTCTCCGTGTCCAGGGATCGGGCTGTCAAGGCCCCCGCCTTCGACTGCTGCCCAATCCTCTCAGCACCGGTCCCTTACGGTCCCTCCTGCAGGTGGTGAGCCCACGGGAAGGCAGTCCCACGTCGCTCCGACGTCACGGTCCTTGATTTGTTTTTCTTGTAAGGGTCCCCTGGAGCATAGAGGGTTAAGGGCCTTGCTCAAGGGCCCAAGAGTGGCAGCTTGGCGATACCGGGGCTTGAACCCCCGACCTTCAGATCGGTAACCCAGCGCCTTAACCGCTGGAGCCACCACTCCCCGCGAAGAAATATGTGTATTGGATAAGAAGTGCAATATACACAGAAAGTGACAATGCAGTATACTTTAGTCTGTTTGTGTGGCACTGAGGCACCTGTAGCCTCTGCCTGATGGGAGAATGGTAAATAGTCCATGGTTGGGGTAAGAGGTATCTTTGATGATGCCCAGTGCCCTTTGTTTATTGTAAATGTTCTCCAAGGTGGAAAGTTGAGTGCTAATGATTTGTTGGGCAGTTTTCACCACCCTTTGAAGAACTTTTTATTGTCTGAAGCAGTGCAGCTGCTGAACCACATTGAGATACAGTTAGTGAGGATGCTCTCAATGCCACAACAGTAAAAGATCTCCAGTATCCTGTAGCACAGACAGGACTTGATAAGTCTCCTAAAAAAACAAAACAAAAAAAAAAAAACAGGCTGTTGTGCCTTCCTGATCAGGATAGAAGAGTTTAGAGACAAGGTGAGATCCTCAGAGATATGGAATCCAGGAACTTAAAGCTGGGTACACACTCAACAGCAGCTCCGGTGATGTGAATGTTGGCGTGAGTGTAATTGCCAGCTCATCTATAATCCACAATGATCTCTGTACATATAAACATAAACATATCCCAGTGATGTTAGAAAGCTGGGTTTTAGAGTGCAAGGTCAGCCATAGTAAAATGCCACTGAAGCACAGAGGGTTAAGGACCTTGCTGAGGGGCCCCAGTAGTGCTAGCTGGGCTATACTAGGGCCCCCGACCTTCTAGTCAGAGATTCTGCACCCGACCTTCTAGTCAGAAATTCTACACCCAAGGGTTCACACACTTACTCCAGCAAAGATATTTAATGTTGGATCACTTTATAATAAAACTATGTAAAAAAAAATGGATTTGTTTATCTATTTTTACGTGTTGATCACATTTCTGGTCAAATGTTCAAGAAACACTAGATAATATAACATTTGTACTTACAAACTGAAGGACATTAATACCAGAAGGGTCATGAGTCTAAAGAGGTTATGAGTCCAACTAGTTCATAGAAGTTCATAGTGGCTAAGAGAAGGTGTGGTAGAGAGGGTGTGGCTAAGAGAGTGTGTGGGAGGGGTTTCTAGTAGCCCTTTTTCATTTATTTATTACCAAAAATGTAAATTCACATACTTTGAATTGTGAAGGTGTCAATGAGAAAATGTGCTTTTGTTTCTGTTGAAACAAAACTTCAAAACCTAGGTATATACGGTGTGGATCAACTTTACCGTAAATTCAGAATGAAGTCCTAAATAAACGACTTACAGTATGTCATTTGAACCCAAAGTAAGTATTTTTTAAGTACAAACTACATGCACTGACTCAGTTTAATGTCTGAATTGTCTCTGTGCTTTCCACAGAGGTTTGATCTTAAAGACAAGGTCTCCTCATTTTGTTATGGTGCATACAGGCTGCTCACAAACTGCACAGTAGACAGTTTATTCACCTTTTTATTTTTTTGTACAACTGCCCTCAATCAAGCATGAGCCCCCTGCTAGTTAGGTTTCCGCCTGTTTGCCCACTCAGTTCCTCTCAAGCCAAAATCAGCAATCTCTTAATACACCAAGGCATTTACAATCAGGCCAGTGCCCATTTTTATTGTGCCAGGAACTTTAACTAGTTTTGGAACTTCCTCCAAAAGCAATGATACTGTTTTACCATTGTCTTTGCAGGTGTGCTGTAGATGAGGGGGACAAAAAGATGGGATAGGGGTCTATGGGGTCAGTAGTAATATTTATACTTGTATGCAATTACAGTATTAACCCTCAGGAACCACAGTAAACATTTTTTGCTTTATGTAAAAAAAAAAAAGCTGCTTTTTAAATATTGTTAGAAAAGCACTTTTTCCTTGTGGGAACAAACCCTGAGTCTTGATCAGCAATTACGGCTCTAATCTTACATGCCTTTTTCCGCCAAAATCATAATAATAATATTCGCAAATGATTACATCAGATTAAGGTGTGTTCACTAGCCATACCATGCAAATTTTTCACATATCATTATATCGGCTGCATAATTTTATGTAATTATTTTGAGCACTGTTTGTTCTGCAGTGTAGCATGAAGCAAATCAGGGCACTGTAGAAAGTAATGCGATGCTTGTTGCTGTCTTTGGTTCTCATTTCCTGAAACTTTCTTCAAGCTTTACATTTGGAGCAGGGCCCATGCAGATCAACAAACAACTAAAATATAAGTTTGATTGTAACGTAAAAAAGGAAAAAAACAAAACTAAAAAAACCCAACATAATTTGTATTCTGTTTTTCAATTTAGAGATCTTAGTTCTTATAAAATGTAAAATCAAAATAAGTTTGTGGACACCTGACCATAAGATCTGAACGTCGCATTCACATTTAGTCCTCTTTTGCTCTTTTAATAACTTTACTCTTTGTGGAAATTCATTCAGCACAAGTGTGTTAGTAAAGTAAGGTACTGATGTAGGTGAGGGGAGGAGGCCTGGGGTGCAGTCAGCATTCACATTTATCCCAAATAGGTTTACGGTCAGAGCTCTATAGCAGGTACTCCTCCAGTCCAACTCATATGTTCATGAAGATGCACAGGGTCAAAGTCATTCTGGAACAAGGTTTGGGTCTCCTAATTTAGATAAGTAAGTATTTCAGGCGTTGTGGTAGCATGACAATTGTGTGCCAAGTTTGTGGTAACAATTTGCGGAAGAACCACATATGACTGGAAGAGTCAGGTGTCTCAAAATTGTTGTCCATATAGTTTTACGTGTTGCATCTGTATAAAAGTTAAAAATATGATGTATCGATTTTAAAAGTGTGCATCGGATACAGATTGGCATGTGTGTCACGATGCATAATTTGTAACATATTTGCATCGATAAAAATATATTTATTTTTATATAATTAGTAGTAGATGTGCTATACTTTTATTATTTTGAAAGTGACCAATATTTTATATGTAGACTGATTTCTCGAGCGCGTTCTCTCAGCACTACTGTCTATACACGAAAATGACGTATTAACAACACTACAGAGGCGTGTTCTGAGAGTCACATAGAATAAAGATTAACATGGCAGAGGTAGAGCTGCATCTTTCTGGAGACAGAACAGGAAAAGCACTGGTCTGGTTTTATTTCATCTTTTTTCTTGCTTTTTTTGCACTACAAAGGCGTGTGTTTGAAAGGGCCATGGGTTAAAAGTCAAAAGCACTTAAGTAAATTGATGATTTCCTGTCTGTCTGAACCAAATAAATCAAAGCGAAACTATCTGTATCATATTGAATTGCATAGCATCATATTATTTCCATTGAATTGTGTTGAATCAAAATCGGATCGCACTGCATTGTAATAAGGGTGAATCGAATCGCATGGCATCGGTAGCTGCTACATATGTACCATATTGTGGGCTATGCTTTGAGATGCGAATTGCATCGTCCTCATTTATGGAGGTGCACATTTCGACACTACATGTTTACATTGTAATGATACTCATTTATCTCTGTATACACAAATTCTGAAAATGTTACTCTTCTGTATATACTGTAGCACTGCAGCCACCAAAGTGAATCATCAGTCAAGAAGAATAACACTAAATACGCTTTATTTGCTTCAGATTTTTGTGTGTGTGTGTGTTTGTGTGTGTGTGTGTGTGTGTGTGTGTGTGTGTGTGTGTGTGTGTATGTGTGTGTGTGTGTGTGTGTGTGTGTGTGTGTGTGTGTGTGTGTGTGTGTGTGTGTGTGGGTGGGCACGTTGCTGACACTATAGCCACGTATAGGCACGTTGCAGACACTATAACTTAATATCATATTAAGGGCTTGTGTGTGAGCCCTTAATAGCAATTTTTCGAGGAATTTGCAGTCTGTCATTAATGTCCAACTTCTGGATGAAGTTATTTTCAATTAGAACCCATTACTATGAAAGCTTAGACTCAGTAACCATTAATAGGGGTGGATTTGAAGTGTAATTAAAATTAAAATGTTTTGTGTCCAACAACGATCAGTTGGTCTTTCGTGTTACAGCCAGGGAGCTTTTTTGGCTCACACATTAGGGGTAAATTTGTTAGTGGGAAATGGTAGCATAGTGATTAAGGCATTGGATTTTGGATCCGAAGGTTGTGAGTTTAAAACCCAGCCACACAAAGCTGTCACTTTTGGGCAGCCTGAGCAAGGCCCTTAACCTTGGAGCCCCTCAGGCGGGTGAGATGCACAAATGCTATAAATGTAAATTTATAGGAACTAATTTATGATTTTAAAAATTTATATATTTTTCTTCTTCTTCTTTCAGCTTCTCCCATTAGGGGTCACCACAGCGAATCACTCTTCTTCATACCTTCCTGTTCTGAACATCTGCCTCTTTCACCCCAACCACCTGCATGTCTTCCCTCACTACATCCATAAACCTCCTATTTGGCCTTCCTATTTTCGTCCTTCCTGGTGGCTCCATTCTCAGCATTCTCCTACCGATATACCCCATGTCCCTCCTCTGCACATGTCCAAACCATCTCAATCTCGCCTTCCTCACCTTGTCTCCAAAACGTCCTACATGCGCTGTCCCTCTAAAAAACTTGTTTCTGATCCTGTCCGTCCTCATCACTCCTAACGAAAATCTAAACATCTTCAGCTCTGCTACGTAATCTATTTATTTCTGTAAACCTGCTTTGGAACAAAGTCCACTCTTAAAAGTGCTATTCAAATAAAATGGAAATGAATTGAACTAATGATCTGTGACTTTGTCCATGATGTAAGAACAATTACGGGCTAATTATATTTACACATTACTCTATGATACACCAAGCATGGAGGCGATTGTACCTGAAACATTCATTATGTCTAAACGTATGCAGTCAATATAAAAAAAGTCAAAAGCAAAGTGAAAGGAAGACGAAAGGAGGATGTCTGGCTCTTGGACAAACCCTGCTGAATTATGGGACGCTGAAGTAGACATGGTGAGGTTTCATAGCTCGTCGGATTTCTGAGCTGCGGCCTCTGTCGTACCGCAATGGATGTAATTTGTACCACATGTGTTCGACGGTGGCCACATGCAGAAAAACAGGAGGTTTTAGACACTTTGCTAAGGAAAAACAAAGGTCTGGCAGGTCTGAGTGGCTCTCTTGGGCATTGGATTGTTGAGACCGAGATTATGGGGTGATGTTCGGTTTGAGGTAGAACATAAGAGTGGATCTGGGATGAATGTACGAGGTGATATCAAAAGGTTTCAAGACAAGTTCAACATAGTCTGCTTGCACAGCAATACATAGCTCTCAACGTTCCTGCCACTTATGTCCTGGAATTTTTTTTGCATATGGTAATGGGATCGTGGATTGTTCATTGACGATCACCATGCACACGTTTCGCCATTTTGAATGATGTTCTGCTGCACTTAAAGTGTGCGTGCTCCTCAAAACACACAAACGACTGGTTGCAGCATCGCCGTATGTCAAACGTATGTCGTGTCAAACGTCACCGTTGCAGATTTGCAAAGTTTCATGCGGTATTTTACATCTGCTCTTTGTTCTAACTTGCTGTACATGATGTAATCGCAGAATAGCATCAGTTTGTCTCTAAACCTTTTGATACCACGTCAGATCAAACCTCCGTGGGTTCTTGTTTAGTGTTTCTCCAGGTGTTTAGTAATGGACACAAAGCTAAAGCTCAACATTCACGTTTGTACTCTTCACACAATCAATACTTACAATAAAACCGATTACAGTTAGGCAAAACTCACGTTCGAGGATAGCAAATGAACATTATGCAGCATCAGGGCAAGACGTGACATGGATGTGAAGGGGTCAAATATGTACATACCCTCGTCTCCCTCCTCCACCATTCCCCTGCTCTCCTTTCACCTCTGTCTTTCACCACAAAGAGCAACTTATCCTGTTAAGCCACCCCCATACCTCTGCTCCAGCAGCAGCTAAGACCACAGCTTTAATAAAAACCTGACTCCCTGAAAAACTACAGCCAGGGAACAATACTGAACAGAACAAAATTCTCAAAACAATTTGTACAAACAGCACAACACATTGGATTTCTTACAAAAGACTGTACTTTTCTCAGAACTTCTTAGTTCATCTCCAAAAAAGTATTTGTGTTAATGAACATTTAATTGCCTTTAGAATAACAAATCCTTTTAGTCATATTCCTATTTTGGAGAACTAGTTGATCATTGGTTAATCTGATGCCACTCACTCTCTTTCAGTGACATTCAATATTTATCTGATCAATTCAAGTCACATTTACAAAAAAAATTGAAAGTTTTGCTGACAGATGATGACAGCTGGTTTAAACATTTTGCATTCAATGACTTATGCAATGAACTGATAAATGTTTTGGGGGTTAAAACTATTCAGGTGAAACCAGGAGAATATATTTTGATCAATATGACATAAACGACTGATAATGTAGGAAACTACAGATGCTTTATGCAAATGTATGTTTATTATAGCGAAACCAAATTCAACATAGCATAGCATGAAAATAGATGTTTTTTTTTTAAGTAATTGTTCATGTTTATTGGACACATGATGTTGTGTGTTCAGGAGACCAGGTGGAAGGGGAGTAAGGCCAGGAAAACCGGAGGTGGGTTTAAACTGTTTTATCATGGTGTGGATGGAAAGAGAAATGGTGTAGGGGTGATTCTGAAGGAAGAGTACAGTAAGAGTGTAGTGGAGGTGAAGAGAGTTTCTGATAGGGTGATGATCGTGAAGGTGGAAGTTGAATGGGTGATGATAAATGTCATCAGTGCTTATGCTCCACAAATGAGATGAGGAGAAGGAAGAAGGGACCATCTAAAGTGGGTAAATTCTAAAGTGGGTTAGATGACGTAGTAGAGAGTGAACCTAGGAATAAAAGATTAGTGGTTGGGGCAGACTTTTAATGGCATGTAGGTAAAGGGAACAGAGAGGATGAGGGGGTGATAGATTAGTATGGCCTTAAGGAGAGGAATGTGGAAGGGCAGATGTTGGTAGATTTAGCTAAAAGGATGGAAATGGCAGTGGTGAATACTTATTTTAAGAAGGATCATAGGGTGACGTATAAGAGTGGAGGAACCTGAAGGAGATTGGAGACTGTAAGGTGTTTGGCAGCGGACAGTGTATCTAGCCAGCATTAGATGGTGGTCTGAAGGATGGTTTTGGAGGTGAAGAAGAAGAGGAGGAGTGTGAGGACTGAAAAAAGTATAAGATGGTGGAAACTGAAGGAGGAAGACTGTAGTGTGAGATTCAGAGAAGAGGTCAGACAAAGGCTCGGTGGTGGTGAAGAGGTGCTGGATGATTGGGCAACCACTGCAGAAGTGATGAGGGTGGCAGCTAAAAATTTACTTGGTGTGACATCTGGAAATAGAAAGGAAGACAAAGAGACGTGGTGATGGAATGAGGAAGTGCAGGAGAGCATAAGTAGAAAGAGGTTGGTGAAACAGTATTGGGATTGACAGAGAGATGAGAAAAGTAGGCAGGAGTATAAAGAAATGCGGCAGCAGGTAAAGACAGATGTGGCAAAAGCCAAGGAAAAGGCTTTTGAGGAGCTGTATGAGAAGTTTGACACTAAGGAGGGAGAAAAGGATTTGTACCGATTGGCTAGGCAGAGAAACCGAGCTGGGAAGGATGTGCTACAAGTTGGAGCAATAAAGGATGGAAGTTTGTTGACTAGTGAGGAGAGTGTGTTGAGAAGATGGAGCACTGATTTTGAGCAGCTGATTAATGAGGAAAATTAGAGAGAGAGAATGGTGGATGGTGTGGAGATGGTGAAGCAGGAAGTGGATGGGATTAGTAAGGAGGAAGTGAGAGCAGTGATCAAGAGAATGAAGAGTGGAAAGTCGATTGGACCAGATGACATACCGGTAGAAGCGTGGAGATGTTTAGAAGAGATGGCAGTGGAGTTTTTAACTAAATTATAGAAGGAGGAGTTGAGGTACGGTTTAGGGACAGTGGCATTGAGAAAAAGACAGGAGGTGGAGCTGGAGGTAGCAGAGTTGAAGATGTTAAGGTTTTTATTCAGAGTGACGACGATGGACAGGATTAGAAATTACTTTATTAGAGGGACAGCACATGTAGGGCGTTTTGGAGACAAGGTGAGGGACGCGTGATTGAGATGGTTTGGACATGTGCAGAGGAGGGACATGGGGTATATCGGTAGGAGAATGCTATGGATGGACCCTCTAGGAAAATGGAAAAGAGGAAGGCCAAGGAGGAGGTTTATAATAATAATAATAATAATAATAATAATAATAATAATAATAATAATAATGATATAATAAAAAAACTTTATTTTGTATAGCGCCTTTAAAAAAAGTTTTTCAAAGCGCTTGACATAAAAGATGAAATTACATAAAAGATGAAATTAAAATATAAACATAATATTACACTAAAACCATACAAAAAATAAAAACCCAATAAATAACAAACTAAGAAGTCACATAAAAGCTACCCTAAAAAAGTACGTTTTAAGATGGGATTTAAAAACACCCAGGGATTCTGCATTCCTATTCTCTGAGGGCAGGGAATTCCACAGTTTGGGAGCCAAAGAAGAAAAATCCCGATCACCCACAGTTTTTAGCCGTGTTTTTTGGGCAGTTAGAGGACCAGCTTCAGAAGAGCGTAGAGCACGTGAAGGTGTGTAGGGGGTTAACAGCTTACACAGATATTAAAGGGACAAATTATTCAAGGCCTTATAAGTGAGCATGAGAATTTTTAAATCAATACGAAAACTAACAGGAAGCCAGTGCATTTTTTTCCAGGATAGGTGTGATTTTTTAGTTTGGAATTGTAAAGCAGAGCCATCCAAACTTAAGGTTACGGACTCTGCTTTACACAACGGATGAGGGGAACCAATAAGCATCACTTCAGTCTTGTCACTGTTCAGACAAAGATAATTTTCAGACATCCATTTCTTAATCTCAGTAAAACATTGAGAGAGAAAAGACACAGGCATATTGACATCAGGTTTAACATGTATATAGATCTGTGTGTCATCGGCATAAAAGTGATAGTTAAGACCAAGTGATCTTAAAAGCTGGCCAAATGGATTATTGTAAATAATAAAAAGTAATGGGCCCAAAACCGATCCCTGAGGAACACCAGATTGCACCACACCAACCTTAGACTTGCAATCACCCATCACAACAAACTGCTTACGGTCAGAACGGTAGGACTTAAACCACTCTAATGCAGATTCAGAAACCCCAAAGATAGTCTCTAAGCGGTTGATCAAAATTGCGTGATCTATAGTGTAAAAAGCGGCACTAAGATCAAGAAGAATCAATATAGATAGACGGCTGGAATCAGAAGCCATTAACAAGGTATCAGTGACCTTAACTAACGCCGTTTCAGTGGTGTGGAGTTTACGGAAACCAGACTGAAGTGGCTCAAAAAGATCATTAGTAGAGAGATGCGAAAGTAGTTGAGAAGCCACTGTTTGTTCTAAATGGATGTGGTGAGGGAAGACATGCAGGTAGTTGGTTTGAAAGAGCAGATGTAGAGGACAGAGTGGTATGGAGACGAATGAGCCGCTGTGGCGACCCCTAATGAGAGAAGCCGAAAGAAGGTATTATAAAATTACAAATAAATTTGTTAAACAGAAATGCGTACTTTATTAATAGTGCTTTAATGAAATTAGTGGCTTAATACATATATGTGTGTGTGTGTGTGTGTGTGTGTGTGTGTGAGTGTGTGTGTGTGTGTGTGTGTGTGTGTGTGTGTGTGTATACAAAGAAGATAGCCTGATAGACTCCCAGAGTGATGGGACTTACACAAGATACAATTAATCACTATATTCACCATCTAGTTAGAAACGAGCTGTAAAAAGTACAATTTTAATTAATGAGGATTGAGGAATCAAAGCATTAAAGTGTGCCAACATTCTCTTTTTTCCATTATTCAAGATTAAAATGAAATGAAATAATGAAAATACACATTACATTATCGATTACATGCTTAAATTTCACTGCTGGTTTATACCACAAACAGGAGAGTACAACTAGATAGATAGATAGATAGATAGATAGATAGATAGATAGATAGATAGATAGATAGATAGATAGATAGATAGATAGATAGATAGATAGATAGATAGATAGATAGATAGATAGATAGATAGATAGATAGATAGATAGATAGATAGATAGATAGATAGATAGATAGATAGATAGATAGATAGATAGGTAGGTAGGTAGGTAGGTAGGTAGGTAGGTAGGTAGGTAGGTAGGTAGGTAGGTTGGTTTAAAAAGATAAAAAATTATGGATTTTGAAGACACATGCATGTTCCTTTGGTTTCTACGCACTAAATAATGGTAATGATGGTTCCACTTTATTTACATTGCAAAATCCTTCCTTAGCATGAACAGCTTTACACACGCTCAGCATTCGGACAGTTTGTTTTTCCAAACATTCAGCTGAAATACTGCCGTGCCTTATTTAAAACTTGAGGCAGTCTGCTAACATCTTCTCTCCTGGTCTCCATCTTACAGAAGTTTTGGTAAAGCCAGAATATTCACATTTGGAGTCCCAAAGATGTTCTTTTACTCATTCATAGTCCAATTATTGTGAGTACAAAAAAACAAAAGGCAATTCTTTATAATGAAAAAAGTAGGTAATTTGGTTAATCAAAGAAAATAATGAATAAACAATGATGGACCGTATTAACAATTGCTTTGTCTTGGGTTTGACTGACTTCCACTTGACATTATATTCATATAAATCTTTTTGTTTTATATTAAGCGTTTGAGAACACACACACACACACACACACACACACACACACACACACACACACACACACACACACGTCCATGTCCTTATTACAGTGTAGATGTATAGTTGAGCCTGAGTCAGTTAATCTCCCTCTTCCCAGTGTTATTTTTGAGTTGGCACCATGTGATTTAGGTGTGAGCGTGGCCCATAACTCCTGCACTTGAATGCGGAGTGTAATGGCGTGCCAGCACACTTTATAAACAACATTTTCTCCTTCCTTATACACATATGAATTACATTTTTTTTCCCCTGCTCATGCTCTTAGACTAGGATGTAACGTAATGTGTACAATGCATCAAATCATGTGCGCAGCAGGACTGTTGTTGAACGAAGCTGGAACCGACTATGCCAAAGCAGCTCGGGTGCTTTATTGGCAAGGTGGTCTTTGGCTGCAAGATCGGGCTGTTTTATTGTCATTGCCTTATTATCGGCGACAAATAATTTCCTTTTTTTAAAGATCGCTCGTAAATTCTTGAGACGTTTACGATTCGTACCGGGATATATTGGAGTTCATACACGATGCATGAACACACATTTCGGTGAATACATCCCTGTAGTTGTGTCTAGAGAATTTTTCCAAAGTGTTCAATTCACACAATAGAAACACAGACCTACGTCTATTTTTGATTTTTTTTGACGTCTCACAGCTTAAAAAACTACCTGACTTGACTCTGAGCTCAGACTGCTCTGCATGTAGAGTTTCACATGGTGTCCCCATAATTGTGTGGGCTTTTATTGAATCCACCATTTTCCTCCCAAACAGATACTGTACATTCGTATTGCTTACTTTAGTTGGTAAAAAAGTGTCTCATCCATGCACCATCTCAGGTTTGCATTTAAATCTACAGCATTTGACAGACACCCATATCCAGACTGACATACATTTATCTCATTCATACAGCTGAGAAACTATTGGGTTAAGGGCCTTGCTCAGGGGCCCAGGTTCTTCCTGGTATTTAAACCTTGACCCTTTGATCCACGTAATCACAAAGCTACCACCTTCCTTATTTATCACTGAAACAGAACACAGATTAGTAGAATCTCTAACAGGTGTGTGATTCTTCCCACTTTTTCCCTCCAATTCTTCCCTTCATCCTGCTCGACCACGCCCCCACCTGCCCCCACCCAGCACCCCTGAACAGAAAAAAGCAGTTATTAAAGATGAATGATCCTAATATGAAGTACTGAAAAAGGTACCAAACTGTAAGGTAAGCAGTGACTTCGCCAGTCCTTTGGAACCTGATGGAAACTGGGGAATCCGCAACAGGTGGAGTCAATCAGAAGAATTCGACTGTGAGAGCTGTGGAGTTTGGGAAGTGAAGTCCATAGCAGCCATGTTTGAAACATAACAAACATAACACTCTATGTCAAACAGTACTGAATCATGTAAACTGTGCTAATATAAAATAAATATAAATATATTAATGATTAATAAATATTATTATGTCATTAATAAATTATAAATAATAAATATAATATAGCGCTCTCCGTGTATAAACAAACACCGGAAGCCAGTCGATTGACGATACTTCCAGCAATCAACTATCAATCAATTGGTTGATCTCTTTTTGAAACGAGTGGTATATGCTGGTGTCCCAATGATTTTGGAGCAACATTCGGAATAGAGGTTAAATACGGTTCACACGCTGAAAAAATTCCATCATACAACTTTTTTATCCACCATTTGTGAACTGAACAATTGAGGGTTCTCTGGTGGTCTTGTGGTTAGGATGCGGCGCTCTCACCCATGCAGCCCGGGTTCGATTCCCGGTCAGGGAACCAACGCCAGCCGTTAGGCTTGCACAAGTCAGTACACTCAGATAAATGGGGAGGGTTGCATAAGGAAGGGAATCCAGCATAAAAACATGTGTCGAATCGAACATGCGGATCATGAATACGGATGATCCGCTGTGGCGACCCCCTATTGGGAGAAGCTGAAATAAAATTTTTGTGAATTGAACAATTAAGACCTTTCTTGTAATAGCTGTGCCATAATATCCAGTGATAAATACATTTAAAATATTGTTTAGGTACTGAAAAAATAACTGGCTTTATTTTATTTTGTAAATTTTTTTGTACATTGACATAGCTTAATTAGCAAGCTAAAGTCATTCTTTTCTCACAAGCACATCAGAGGCAAAATGAGTGAAATCCTAATGATATTTGTCGAAATTATTTGTGCATTAATGAAAACTGCATTGATTTTGAGCTGCATCTGCTGCATCTTTTGATGGTTTGGATGATTACTGTTTATGGCTAGATTGTACACGTCTATGTCTATTGTCTATTGTCTATTGTCATTGTGTCTGTCAAAATGACAAATGGCTTTGAGAACTGTCAATACATTTCGGTAAATTCACAGTTGATTCAATTCCACTCATTTTATTTGTTTATTAAGTTTAGTGCCTACAAGATTGGTCCTTATAGTTGTAAGTTTATTCTTAATGATTGAGCCAGTGGTAACGGCAACTTCCTGGGACCTCATGAGTAAGAAACTTGAGAGGAACCAGACTCAAAAGGGAAGTGAATGTCCATTCATTACAGTTCATTAGTGTTGCTGTGTGCTGTTCAGTGATTGTGATTCAGTGATTAAATGCAAAACTGTAAATGCAAACTGCGGTCCTGAGATATTGTAGCAGACTGTTGATATTAATTACAGCCCAAATCCGTCCTCCAAATCCATCCATTGTTCAGTAACTTTAATGTGCAACCATCTCAGCTGCACAGAGTGAGCTCAGTTGGACAGGACAGAAACACTGGTCCATGTTTCAGGATCATGTTTTAGTTAACACAAGCCCTGATTTGAAGGCAGTATACTTCAGGTCCTGTTTCTTATCAAGTTATACTCAATATCTAAAAAAAAAAAAAAAAAAAAAAAAAGAAGCCTGTGTATTTAAGTGTAAAATAATGTATTTTTAATGTACTAAATAATCTTTTTCTAGGTACATATAAGGCTCAAATGTAAAAAATCCTTTATGGGACATTAATCCCATATTATAGCAGATCAAAGTAAAAGCTTTTAAAATATCAGACAGATGCAGAAGTCATACGCATTTCTGATTTCAACAATACCGAAAAGCAGGTGGTGAATGCCAACACTTCGCACTCACTAAAGAAGAGAGGCCACATCTCACATCTCAAGACTGCTGACTTTGGCTCCGTCGGAGTAATTGTATTCATTAGGACTGGCTCGCCAAAAACCGATCCGGTATCGAGGCTCGTGCTGCGAGCAGATTGATCGAGATCCTCTCGGACCCAGATGAGCTCGGCTGGTGCTGTTTTTCCGTGTTCTCCAGACACCTAGTAAAGTATGGGATGCCGTTTACCTGCAGATTGCACAGCACCGAGCTGACATACATGCTGCAGAAACGCGAACCTGACAGGCCTCTGAGAGCCACATGTGTTTTCAATGCTGTTCGAGGCGCAGTTTGCTTAGTGCAGTCGACAGAGGGGTGTGCTACCGGCTAGCACAGCTCACAATTCAGAGGAGAATTAGATTTCCATTTCGACCTTCTGACATTATGGGATGGAAGGATGAAAAGGTTTTTTAATAAATGTCCAAACAGATAAATGTAAAAGATTTTTGTTAAGCAGTGGATTAAACCTACACCTTTTTCTTATTAGCAGGATAAGCAAATTGAACAGATCTCATAGGAAATAGTGAAGTATGTATGGTTTTTTTTTTACTGGACTTCTTGCTTTGTGCAGAAAAGAGGGATGGACCAATGTTTGACAGAATGCACAAATCATATTATGTATATATATATATATATATATTTATGAAATATTATGATATATAAGGTATGGCATGTATGCTGTGTATGATTAAACACAAAAACTATCCTTACAAACATTGATACATTCAGCTATTAAAGTATTAGTATAATTATAAACTAGTTTACATTTATGGCATTTGGCAGATGTGAAGAGCAGTTGAGGTTTAAGGGCCTTGCTCAAGGGCCCAGCAGTGACACCTCAGTGGTGCTGGTATTTGAACTTTGAACCTTTTTTTCTATCCAGATTCTATGCCTTAAACTCTGAGCTGCCACCCTCTAACTAGTTGTTTTCTGCACAATCAGTGCAACAAATGACCCAAGCTAATTGGATTTTATATATATATATATATATATATATATATATATATATATATATATATATATATATATATATATATATATAGAGAGAGAGAGAGAGAGAGAGAGAGAGAGAGAGAGAGAGAGACAGAGAAAGAGAGAAAGAGAGAGAGACAGAGAGAGAGAGAGAGAGAGAGAGAGAGAGACAGAGAGAGACAGAGAAAGAGAGAGAGAGAGACAGAGAGAGAGAGAGAGAGAGAGAGAGAGAGAGAGAGAGAGAGCACTGACCTGCAAAGAAAAGAATTACATTTTGAAAATAAGTGCCTGAATCTTTTTTTGCTTTGCCTTAAATAACATAAGCTTAAGTCCAAGTTTATGTTTTCTGAGGAAGACTAAATAAAGTTATTTTCCAAAGTAGCAAGAGGAACAGGATGGTGGGGGCGGGGCACGACTTGTGTATTTAGACAGAACCCTTTCTGTTGTAATGTCATTGAAAGACTATAAACTGTTAGACAGTTCTTTTTTGTTGTTTTTTTAAACCTGAACTGAGGAGCTACAAGACAAAGCCCAGGGACGGACTCACTTGGCCTATTGTGCGTCCCTAGTGATGGCCTGTTCCTCACACTTCGCTTCTGTTTGCTTTTCTGAAGGGGATTTGAGAGCTCCTAATGACAGGGGTGATTATGTATTTAAGGGCAACATGGCAAGATTTAATCTAAATCAGTGTCCCCCAGTAACTCATTTGGCTTCTTGTTCTTCTTGGATTACACAGAGATGTCTGTAAATGTTTCCAGCCCAGATTTACTATTTAAAAAATGGCTAAAAAGCGTATTCTTACTTTAGGTGAGTAGATTTGAAGAAAGCAGTCTTAGTTAAGCAAATACCTCCAGAGGAATATTTTCAGAACAAGGAAGGTGGCCACAATAGCAGTTCATATGTATCTAATGAAGGCCATGTCCAAATTACTTTGTTTTCATTTGAAAATGCATATTATTCTCTCTATTTTAGCCTTTAGTCCACACTGTGACAGTATTTACAGTCACTGCTTTAAAAAAAAATAAAATGTAAGTCTATATTTATAAGTAGATAAATTTGCCGTTTTTGCATCGCAGTGTGGACTGTGAAAATGGAGGCTTTCGATAAAGCTTTTTACGCCATTGCTGTGATAGCCAAAAAGTAAATAAACGCCGGGTTGAAGCATGTTATGTTTTTGCTCATACGCAGTACAGTGATGTAAGCGTTTTCAGATGTTTCAATGTGGATGAGCAACTTTTGGAAATAACTGATAATGATAGTGTGGACATGGAGTGTTTTAGATGTTGCTTTCAAATTTATCCGGATTAGTGTAGACATACCCAGAGTCATCTTGTCTGCTCAAATTCCCAGTCAGAATACCTTTTAGAAAATAGTTTCTCAATGGTATATGCAATTCAAATGAAAATGATCCAATAAATGAGCTTTTGCTGTATTATACATCATAGTCTATTTTATCTCAAATAATTGCCATCTAAAGTCTGATAAGGCAAAGTTGATTAGTACTGTTCTAAAAGAAGGCCTCGGGAACTACAAAAAAATTTACCCATATTATCTAGAAGAGAAACATTTGGGAAGATCTTGTCAGAAAGAGGCTGAAGTCAAAGAATTGTCCATGAGAGAGAGATCCGATAGGATTATGCATTATAATGGTATCCAAATCATTTTCCTTGTTTTACTTCAGTAATACGTCAAATAGATATATATGTAAATTTGGTATCAGGTACTTGCATTTAATAATTCCAGATATTCAGTGAATGTCTGAACATCATCTTTTTGTCCATTTTGGTTCTGCTACGTAAGTTTCCCAGTGTAGGGAACAATGATAGGGCCTGTGGTAGCAAGTGTGGTCCACATGCTTAGCAGTGGTTTGCACAGTGAAATCTATGATCAGATGACTCCTTCTTCCCCAGAAAAACAGTTTCCATGGCCAGGAGTTGATATTTTGGATTGTTATGGCACATTGACATTCCATTCCAACAGACCTGACCAGCACTTTGTACTCATAGAAGGTCTAGTGTGTAAAATGGGTGGTTATACACTATATCTGTATGTAGCCATGTATTTACAATATTTTTGATATATATTTCCATGTCAAGTACAAGTACCTGTTACTTCATAGTCCTTATTTTGCCCCTTATTAACCTAATAGACACAAATAGGCTGTACTATTTAAAATGAAATCAAATAGAAATAAATAAAATAAGGTCTATGATATTGACCATGGCATGGCAGTTAGTGCCAGACAGACTGGGTTGAGTTTTTTAGAAACTGATTTTCACCCACAACAGTCACTTGGGTTTCCACAGTGTGAAAAACAAAAGAGTAGGTTACAACTCTAAGAGGTCGTTGGAGAATTGCCATCCTGGTTTAAACTGACAGCAACTATCTTGAAGGTGGTTGCATAGTATTTAGGGCATTGATGTTGGATCTGAAGGTAGTGAGTTAAGATGCCATTTCAGGGCCCCTAAACAAGGCCCTTAAGCCTATAGTTACTCGTTTGTTTGAATGAGATAAATGTATTAGGTGGTGCTAACTGGTGCTATTCTGACCACATCTATTACCATGTCTGCAATTTCCTCACAAACAGCAAGTTAGAACAAAGAACAAATGTGACATTCTGTATGAAACTGGTCAAATCTGCAACAAAGACATTTGACATGAAATACGTTTGACATATGCCGATGCTGCAACGAGTCGTTCGAGGTGTTTTGAGTGGCACACACGCTTCAAGAGCGATAGAACATCACTGAAAGATGATAAGAGATCAGGAAGACCTTTAACCAGCTCAATGCCTGAAAATGTTGAAACTATTTGGCAACTTGTGCATGATGATTGTTGCCAACAATCCACATGATTTCACTTCCACACTCCCCACCCTACTTGCCAGATTTCAGAAGATCCAGCTCGTTTTGACACCATTCATCCAGCACAAATCACAGATGGTGCTTTGAAAAGGAGACTTCCAGGACACATTCCAGAAGAATGCTGTGAGTGCCATATTGATGTGCAAGGTGACTATTTTGAAGATGATAGTGTGAAAGATAGATAAATAAAGTACTTTCTTGTAAACAGAGCTAGTCTCGAAACTTCTTGATAGCACCTTGTAAGTCGTTCTGAATAGGGGTTTCTGTAAATGCCATAAATGTACAAACTGTTTTTACAAAAGGATCAGAACTTTACAGAAAGCTTTGACTTTTTTTTCTAGAAATCTTTTATGGTACAAGATAAGGGTTTGCACCATTGTAAAATATTTTTTACTTGCCTGAGTAGAACTTGCAAATTGATGAAGCAGGAACATTCAGAATAATGTGGCTCATGCACATGCCAATATACAATATATCTTAACACTCTTATGTGGTTTTCAGCTATCATTATTTAAAACAACATCCAAAACCTGTTGGACACACTGCTGTGTCATTCATTGTGTCTCAGCCCTGTCTGCTGACCCACTTTGGACACTGAATGTTCTGTCTGTTCACAGTCAGATTGGTGTCTGTTCTGCTCTAGGAATTTTCTATCAGCCGTACTGGCTCGCTGCTAATTCGCCAGCCCGCAAGACTTGGATTGCTGAGGACAGCATTTCTCCTGTCCGATTGAATCAGCACTGTACAAATGCAGCTCTTAAAGACAGAACGGGTGCAAGTGTGTGTTTTTCAGAGCTGGTCTTCCCTACAAGATATTGTATCTTTTGAGTTTTATGACCTCTTGGTGTTGATCTGCACTAATACTTCTGTCCTTAGAAACGGGTGTTCAAGTCAAACTGGAACTTTTGAGTTAAAAAAATAAAAGATTGTGTTAACTGCATTTATTTTTCGACATACTCCCCTACTTTATTTATACACCCTCCCAAATAATGCCTGGAAAGATTCAGCAGTGAAAGATTTGACCAGTCTCAGCCTGCTTCACTATCTAATCAGGGAACCACCACGACCGAGATCGTCACTGATGGACATACGTCCATCTTTGAAACGTTTACACCATTCAGATGTCTTACTGCGGCTTAAAGTCATCTGTAAATATCCTTCATTTGCACAATACTTCATCACCACATGCTGTTCCATGAACGTAATAACACTGTTGTCTGCCATCTCCATTAACGTCTCTGGACTGGCTCACAACATGAAGCTCGATTCCAATCAACTGGACAGGTATAAAATCTCATCTCATAATCAATTTTCATCACCACAGGTTTAATCCAACCATTTTTTTTGGTGAATCAGAAAACATGAATTGTGATTGGAAGGCTTTGTTGCTTACTGCCCTGGCACACATCTGCTTCATCTGGGCATCAATGTGCCAGCATAGAAGAGTGCATAAAGACAGTCTGTTGCCTTGTATGTTTACTTTGTGTCTCAGGCAGGAAGAGGTGATTACTAACGCTTCAGGCTTGTAATCTAAATACCTGTACCCAGCTTGAAACCTCTCATTCACAACAGGCACCGTCAAAGTTCAGTATTTCCTGATGTAAACTTTTGTTTGGATTACAGTGATTGAAAATTCACAAGGCTTCAACAGTCCAAATGTACACATTACTGTATGTGGGATATTGTCTTTTTGAGAAAACGGACAGGAATCACACTTTAACTGTACTGTACTGTTGATCATTCTTTTCCTGGTTCTTCTTCCGTTTTCAGTAAATTGTAAGTTGCTCTGTTGCCAAATTAAGGTTTATGAGATTCACCTTTGATCTATTTTAGAGAACTAGTTGATCATTGGTTGATCTGATGCCGTTCACTCTCCTTCATTAGTGACATTCAATATTCATTTACACAATTCATCACTTCAAGTCACATTTTATAAAAAAATATGTTTAATCGAATTTTAAGCAACTGGTTTAACCATTTTTTATTCAATGACTTATGCGATGAACTGATGCCGAGATGTTTTGGTGGTTAAAACTATTCAGGTGAAACTGGTATAAAAATTTTTGATAAACCCAACATAAACAACTGATAATGTAGAAAACAGCAGACACTTGTCAATTACACAATCAATTACATGAATGTACCAAAGCATTCGCTATTTGATCAAAGCAACAAGAAATGCTTTGATGATGTGCATAATTCATACTTAGAGCATGAGAACAGTTAGTTCATGTACCAGGTACACAATTACAGTAGGCATTAGCTGTGTTGGTTGCCAGATTCAGCTTTACTTATAACAAGTAAATGCTAAAATATTTTCAAAGCTAACGGTACAGCCTAGAAGGGGCCCAATGTGTAAAAATGCTGATCATTTTGCTGTTGATTTCCAGATTATCTCTGACATGTCATGGGATCTCATTATTGGCACAGAACTCAGAATTTTGCTATGACACAAGCTACAAATTATTTCCCAACATTGGAAAATGAGACATGTGAATGTAGAAAACAGCCAGTGGTATTTTCCAAGTCTTGATATTAGCAATATACTGCAATTATGGTAAAAATCATTAGGGATTTGTTAAAGATACTGGGGTTTTGAACAACATGGCCATATTCCAGTGTATAAACACTGCAAAAAGAGTCAAATATTTGAAGCATTTGCACCAATGCATTCTCAACTGGCAGATAATTCACAATAAAAAGCCATCTGGCTTATTGGAAAGAAACCAGGAAATAGTATGAGACTAAATGAGAACAAGAACAAATTTAGGGTGAACGTAACTAATTGATATGATTAGTAGGAAAACATTTGATATGGCCTTTACACTCGGTAGATCAGTATAATGCACACCAATGAGAGACTTAGACAGCATACCAACATCCAAAATTGGAATGAATGCTGTTTGTTTTTCCACTTCAGTTCAGAAATTTGCAGAACATATTATAGGGAACATTAAAGCTAGCCTAGAATGCTCACACCATACATGAAATCGCCATTGGTCGTTTCTTCTTAACCTCCTTAGCCTCTCGAACATGTTTTTCTCATCGTTTGATGTGCCCACCCAGTGTCTGCAAGCCGCTTTTTAATTGGCTCTCCTCTGCCTGGTTTTCCTACAGTGAATTCCTCCAGCAGGCTCAGAGGTGGCCTTCATTTCTACAATGACCCCATGGGTCAGAATGCCTCATTGAATCAGGGGGGGGCCACAGTGAAGTTTGGAACGGCAATGAAGCTTGTATGCGCGCAACTCTGACAAATGCTTGTACATGTAAAAAAAAGAGAAAAAAAAGGAGTTCAAAAGCAGTTCCGGCTGTGTATAAAGCTCCCCTGCAGATTTGGCACCAGTGATAAGATCTAGATCTTCCACCATGAAGGTGAGCACAACTGGATACATACAAATGACTTGGTATTTTCCATTTGCATGGCTTATAAGGGAAAGAAAAAAAGAAAGCATTTTATCATGACCATATGGAAGCCTTAAAATCCAGGCCAAATGTTATCAATCAAAAAGATTTTCAAGGTCAGTTAGAGTGTGCAATCGCAATAAAGGTTGTGTAGCATCTGAACAAGGAAATCGTTGTAAATAATGCTCAATTTCTATTTTATTAAAGCAAACAGCACAGTAAGCTTTATATCCAAGCACCATTAGTCCCTCTAATGGGATTCTCATAGTCGCAGTCCCACACCCTTCTGGAGAGTTACGAGTTCAAATGTTAGTTCACGAGAATGTTTTCGCACAGGGGGAAAGCTGACACTAAAGGGACACACACATTATCAGCTTGGTAACCTCGGGCCTGTCTCGGACCTTAGCGGAAGCTAAGGTGTGTTAGTTTAGCCGAACTAGTGTTACATGGACCAGTAGTATAACGGCGGGGATCCAGGTTAGCTAAACAGTCAGCTTGTGTGTGCTTCATGAGGCTTAGTGTAGTGACACTGATCATGCATGAACCACATGATTCTCCACGAAGACTCGGACCATATAATGCATACAGTGGGAATGTGCATCGGCCACAGCGTTGATAAAAATAATTTTAAACACTTTTGCATGTGACATTTCTGCGATGTTTATTTATTTGCTGTATCTATTTATTTACTGCGAATGTGCATTTTATCTATAATAATGGAACGTTAAAGTATTCTTAGTTGCCTTGGTACAAACTTTTTGGTACATTGATTGTGCACAATTGTCTGCTGTTAACTACATAATTACATTTTTATCTCATGTTCATCCAAATATATTATACTGGTTCTTACCTGAATAGTTTTAACCCCCAAAACATATCGGCATCAGTTCATTGCATAAGTCATTGAATGTCTAATGGTTGAACCAGTTGTCATCATCTATCAGTTTTACATTTCTATTAAACTTTTTTGTTGTGAATGTGTCTTGAATTGATGAATTGCACAGATGAATCTTGGATGTCACTAATGAAGGCAAATTTACGACATCAGATCAACCAATGATTAACTAGTTCTCTAAAACAAGTCAAAGGTGAATCTTGTGAACCTTGGATTGGTGAGCATATACAGACAGAGCAAAACACAGAATTACAATTTCTATAATTGGATGAACAACCAGGAAATGAACAAACACTTGTACAGTACAGTAAAAGTGTGACTCCTGTCCGGTCTCTTGCAATCGAAATTCCACCTACAGTAATGTGTACATTTGTGCTGCTCATAGATGCAATACAGAAGAAATTCAGCCTGCATTCATTGGAATCCGAACTGTAACCTGAACCCGTGCGTCGTCATACTGACAACATGACTAAACATTTTGACGATCTTGTTTTGTTATTCTGATGACAATGAGATGATCGTCGACAAATCGATTTAGTTTTGATAGATGAACTAAACATTTGGAGAAAAGTACAGTTTTTTTTTAAGAAATCCAATGTGTTGTGCTGTTTGTACAAATTGCTTTGAGGAATGCACATAATAAGGATGATTTGAGAAATGCTCCTGAGCAACTGAGAAAAACTAAAAGACCAATCAGGGAGCGATTTGAATCATGCTGATTTGAACAGAAAAACAGATTTACATTATAGCATGGTGAAAGCCACAGCAGAGTTATAATATACGGCAGACTGAGATCTGCGTTCCTTCAAAGTCTCATATGTTTTGTGTGAGGGAGAGAGAGTGTGTATACCTGAGAGAAACGCATGAATTACATTTTCCTGGTCTCCTCCCACAGATCACACACAAACAAATCTCACTTTCATTATGTTTCCAACCATTTTTGACAACAACCCCTCTGCCCGTCTTGTGGATTTAAGAGTTTTGCTGCTTCTTATCCATGCTCACTGATTCAAGCTGTGATTTCTCAGTCTGTTGAAGTGAGGTTTAAATAAACAGAACCATGATAAAGCTTTTCAAGAAGACAGGCTGACCCTCCTTCACCACCTGTCGAGGTCTGACAGCGGCTCGATAAGGGCTCAAGAAGATAAAGCCGATCTCACTGAGGTTCTCTGACTCAAGAGGAAAATGGTCTGTGAACACTTAACATGGATTACGTCGAGGGAGGGAAGGGAAATTGGCCAGCGAAACATCTAAACACGCAGCTAAACGTTTGGCTTGAAAGGTCACAACCTTCCGAGCAGATCAGAGGTCAGTGGAAACACACCTGTGTCCACAAGAAAGCTCTCACTGCACACATCCGAAGGAACGGTTATCATGTTAACAAAAATGTTAAACACAGTCGTTCTGGTCAGTGGCAGGACCCACACTGACGTGTTTTACGAGCGATTTTACTGCCCTTTAAAGAAGTCCTATTCTATATGTGCAGTCCGAGTGAAATAATAACGTGCCCGGGACGTAAATTCGTCTTGACATTTTTGCGAGCAGCTGTATAACGATTTTTCTCATCTCTTGGCCACGTTGTAAAAGCCTAAGGAGATCAATAGCAAAACAGTCTCGCCAGGGCCCTTCTCCTTTTTCTGTTACGCCACAGCGCCATGGAAACCTTCACAAAACCGCTAGTGCAGATGTACGACCGAAAAGCCTCCTGGGATGCAAAGTCCTTTAGGAGCCAGGAGGAAAGTGGGTGTACATGTGGAGGACAAAAAGCTACACAACCACAATCTGATGCACTGGAGACATACGGAAATCCTACAACAATATCAGGAGTTACTCATTAACATCCAAAAGTAATTGTATGAATATGAAAACCCACAAAGAAACCAAAATATAAAATTTTCTGTCAGTGACACATGCTTTTAGCTTTAAGGACTAATTTTTCATTGACTCAAATATTATCATGGCTTATATTCAGAAAAAACAGCCATGCTGGATGTAAAACTTTAAATTGATTTTGTGATTTAATTGAGAACTGGACAGAAAATGAACAGCTCATTATAACTCATAATTTTTTTCTACATGTTCTCAAACGTTTTTTTATGTTATATGAACATATGGTCATCCCTCCCTCCATATCTCTAAATTCGCTCACTTTTACTGCCTGTCTGAGTCTACAGCCTTTAAACACTGCTGTGAGCACTTATTATCTTGCTCATTCGTATAACCAAGTGTATGCTTATGGCCTTCGGGGGGCAGTGCCAAAGAGCACTTGACCCCAGATGTTAAGTCTAATGTTTGCTATCTAGTCAAGTCATCTCCTAGTCTTATCCCCCCACCCCCTGATTTTAATCTATTATTTGTGTAGAGCTTTTGTAGATGCTAGGGAAAGTGCTTTTTTGCTTGTCACATGTACTTTACAGTACAGCAAAATTGTTCCTTTACTTATTACAGCAATGAAGGAAGCTGGGGTCAGACATGATACAATGCCCCTGGAACAAAGAGTGTTAAGGACATTGCTCGAGGCCCCTAAGAGTTGCAACTAGATAATACTAGGGCTTGAACCCTGACCTTTCTGATCAGTAAACCAGCACCTTAACCACTGAGCTGCAACTTTTCCTGAGAGGGTTCTTTTGGAAATAATTAACATGTGGGTGGTGGTCTTAAAAAGTATTTTTTTGCTGCAGCTGCATTTTTATATTTTTTTTTTCAGAAAAGCTCCAAAAACTTCAGAAAAGAAAATAAAAAAAAAGTATTTGAAAGTCACTATAGTAGCTGTTCTCCTAAGCAGGTTAACAAATGCTATTAGTATGATGAACATCAAACACTGCCACTACAACTGAAAAAATAAGTATTAATTTGTACATAAGTATTCAATTTAGCTCAGACGATAGTAAATAGATAGATAGATAAATTGGTGGATGAACCACTGTAAACACGAGTAAGACGCACTGTGGGCGTGTCTCAGTTTATTCAGGTCTGTGCGGCAGTAATGGTGAGTCGAGGCGAGAGCAAGACGAGTTTTTCAAAGTGGAAATATGCTCGTTATTTCACTTTAGTTGAGCATAAAGACAAAAACTTTTTAGTCAAATGTAAGCTGTGTCTTTCTGGTTCGAAGCTCGTATCTACTGCGATAAACAGCAACTCCAATCTGTCGAAGCTCCTCTAGAAACTCCATGCCTCGACGAAGCTACAAGCTAGAAGCTAATCCGGTGTTCTGTTCTACACTGTTGATAGTTTTCATGCTGTGAAAGGAACATGTTTAAGAGCTCAACACAACAGCAGAAGCCACTTTAGTTTTTGATTCTAAATATATTATTCAGCTTGTTTTGTTATTTATTTCAGAAATCCTTGTGATATATTCAGTTACTTTTTGAATGAAGTAACTAGTAACTGTAACTAGCTACTATTTTTTAGTAACTAGCACAACACTGTATATATATATATATACAGTGTTGTGCTAGTTACTAAAAAATAGTGTGTGTGTGTGTGTGTGTGTGTGTGTGTGTATATATATATATATATATATATATATATATATATATATATATATATATATATATATATATACCACACACATTTCCTGCACTTTGCTATTTACTATTCCACTAATTTCCGCCTCAGGTGGTGGCTTTTCCAGCTCAGCCCCCAAATCCCCCTTTGCCTCGATACCAAACATCTCAAAAACAGCCTGCTTTTTGTCTCCAGGTTCAAATCCAGCTTTGTGATCTCCAGTTACCAGACTTGCGCTCAGGTCCAACCAGGTTTCCTAAAGGCCAGGAGCAGTTCTAATGGATTTAATGGAGCATCCACTAAAAACAGTGAACGAATCAGTGCTGAAACAAAGCAAACATATTAGTGCATGTTCTCTAATTAGTTTCCTAATTCACATTTTATAGGAGGCATAAATAGGCTTTCGTTTGTGTTTGCCATACCTGTTTTACTGAATTGAGGCAGGAGCTTAAAAAAAATATGCATATCCTGGTTTGGAAGGTGTGTGCCAGAGTAAATTGGGTGAAATACGCTCGGAAGATTTCCCCGTTAGAGGCACGGGTCGTATTTGGGATGGAAGCGGCCCACCATAGCCAGGCACGGCTGCTCTGAAGCCTCTTTGTGGGACCGGCATATTCTTGCAAGACCACAAAATTCTAATTGGAGCAGCGAAAAGCCTCGAGCTCGTATATCCCACACCATTCATAGACTTACATTCTTACAAACATAGACATACAAGACATACAAAGGTAAAGCAAACACACATCGCACACACCTTACGACCAGAATATACTGTATCTAATATAGACATAAACGTAAAATATGAGGGATTTCTATCAGGTCGTGTCTCTGTGAGGTAAACAGGTAATATATGTGTAGTGAAAGATGGTTCACAGATGGTTTGGTTTGGAGTTTGTTGTGTTTTGCAATTGCTTCTTCTAACAAGCTCAAATCCATTTCAAGCCACATTATATATTTAATTAGATTTTGCTTACCTATTAATTCTTTTTTTTTGCATTTGGAAGACACCCTTATCCAGAGTGACTTACAACTGAGTGGTTGAGTGTTAAGGGCCTTGCTTAAGGCATGGTGGTCCTGGGATTTAAAATCTTCGAATACAGAATAAAATGCCCTAACCACTAAGCTTCCACCTTCTCCTCCTAATCTTGCCCAGGCTTTTAGATTTATTTTTTTTTAGTGACCAAGCTGTAAGATTCCAGAAATTTCTCAGAACCCAGTTTCCCATATGCAACCTGGATGATGCTGCCTGATCCCCAGTGCTTGCAAGAGCACCATCTGTTTTAATCTTCCTTCGCATCTTTACTTTGCATAATTCAATGTACAATATTTTCCTGGTACATGGTTTATGTAGTTTGAAGCCAGCAGCATAAAAAAAATAACGTTTTGTGTATTTTCTTTTCTGTGTTAAAGTCACGCTCATGCACGTTTACAGTGACCTGTGAAAATATTATTCTGTGCTTTGTGGGTATTTTTAGCTCCTTTTTTTTTGTCATTGCTTATAGGCTCCTGCGTTGCACACCTATATGCAGGGTGTCCTTATATAAAGAGTAAACATTTCTTTTTTTTCTTTTTTTGTAAGGTTATTTATTTTTCTTTTTTTTTTTGAGAACATACCAAACACCTGAAAGCTATCAAGCTGGAATGCTATATATATATATATATATATATATATATATATATATATATATATATATATATATATATATATATATATATATATATATAATATTTTATTATATATTATACCCAAAGCATTTTACACACACACACACACACACACACACACACACACACACACACACATGTGCCTATATTAGTTCGCAGCTTGTTTTTACAGAGACCAAACACTGCAGCTGAGGAGTTTCCACCTGAACAGTTCATGAAGTTTTGCAAAGTTACTGTGGAGGGTTAAACTCAAGAACCATGAATTTTGGACTGTAATTAATATAGGGTGGTTTTTTTTTTTTTACTTCTCACATGTACTTTACAGAACAGTAAAATCCTTTCTTTACATATTCCAGCAATGGTAGGATGCTTGGGTTAGCCAGAATACAGCACCCCTGGAGCTCAAGAGCCCAAGAGTAGCAGCTTGGTTATACTGAGGCTTGAACTCCTGACCTTCTGATCAATAGCCCTGAGCCTTACCCACTGAGCTACCACCTATCAGTTTGCTACAATGGCCTAGGACTCAACCATGAACACTTAGTGAACATGAACAACGAGTTCAACTCAAACTCAACTCAACTTAACTTAACTTAACTTAACTTAACTTAACTTAACTTAACTTAACCCAACCCAACTCAACTCAACTCAACTCAACTCAACTCAGCTCAACTCAACTCAACTCAACTCAACTCAACTCAACTCAAGCTTAGACAGTAATACAGCAAGAGTAATTATTAAACATTAAAGTTAAGGTGTGATGAATATAAGGTAGATGTGATTAAAATGAGGTTAAAATGTAAGTAATGTAAGAGTGAGAGTAAAGAGTAAATGAAAGTGCGAGTGCACAGTCAGAGGTGACTGTGTGCAAATGTGTGCAATGTCCAGTGTGCATATTTGAACAGAATGAGCAGATGTCTATAGTAAACAGTAAGCAGATAAATGTATAATAGGGGGAGTGGTGGCTCCAGCGGTTAAGGCGCTGGGTTGCCGATCGGAAGGTCTGGGGTTCAAGCCCCGGTATCGCCAGGCTGCCACTCTTGGGCCCTTGAGCAAGGCCCTTAACCCTCTATGCTCCGGGGGTCCCTTACGAGGGAAATATCAAGGTCCGTGACGCCGGAGTGACGTGGGGCCGCCTTCCCGTGGGATCACCACCTGCAGGAGGGACCGTAAGGGACGGTGCTGTGAGGATTGGGCAGCAGTCAAAGGCGGGGGCCGGCTTAGACTGCTGCCTCCATGACCCGAATTACGGATAAGCGGGAGAAAATGAATGAATGTATAATATGCAAAGCAGATAAATGCTGAGTGTGGTTGTGTTAATGTCCATGTAGTGACCATTATTGTCCATAGTGCACAGTTTAGGAGGAAGAAGTGATGGGTGGCAAAAGGCTGTTGTAAAAGCTTGTAGTGCAGGTTCTGATGCTTTCGATTCTTTATAATGGCAGAGGCTCTGTGTACGCAGTGTGTATGGAAGATCCTCTCAGCTGATGTACTGTGTGGAGGTGTACTGTGTTGAGATGTACTGTGTTTAGATTTACTGTATGGAGGTGCACTGTGTTAAGATGTACTGTTTTGAGGTGTACTTTGTTGAGGTTTACTGTGTTGACATTTACTGTGTTGAGGTGTACTGTGTGGAGGTGCACTGTGTTGAGGTGTACTGTGTGAAGGTGTTCTGTGTGGAGGTGTACTGTATGGAGGTGCACTGTGTTGAGATGTACTGTTTTGAGGTGTACTTTGTTGAGGTTTACTGTGTTGACATTTACTGTGTTGAGGTGTACTGTGTGGAGGTGCACTGTGTTGAGGTGTACTGTGTGAAGGTGTTCTGTGTGGAGGTGTACTGTATGGAGGTGCACTGTGTTGAGATGTACTGTTTTGAGGTGTACTTTGTTGAGGTTTACTGTGTTGACATTTACTGTGTTGAGGTGTACTGTGTGGAGGTGCACTGTGTTGAGGTGTACTGTGTGAAGGTGTTCTGTGTGGAGGTGTACTGTATGGAGGTGCACTGTGTTGAGATGTACTGTTTTGAGGTGTACTTTGTTGAGGTTTACTGTGTTGACATTTACTGTGTTGAGGTGTACTGTGTGGAGGTGCACTGTGTTGAGGTGTACTGTGTGAAGGTGTTCTGTGTGGAGGTGTACTGTGTTGTGGTGCACTGTGTTGAGATGTACTGTATGGTGGTGCACTGTGTTGAGATGTACTGTGTTGAGGTGTACTGTGTGGAGGTGCACTGTGTTGAGGTGTACTGTGTGAAGGTGTTCTGTGTGGAGGTGTACTGTGTTGTGGTGCACTGTGTTGAGATGTACTGTATGGTGGTGCACTGTGTTGAGGTGTACTGTGTTGAGATGTACTGTGTTAAGGTGTACTGTTCAGTGATGCTGGGTGCTGAAATGTAGAACTGTTCATGCAAAATGTTGTCCCGAGCCCATTGTAGCAGACTGTTAGACAGATAATTATTCCAGTCCAAATTCATACTCAAAGTTCTTGAGGTGCTCAAGAACTTCATGGACCTTTAGAGTGTTGATGTGGAACCATCCTCAGGTGCACAGAGCGGTCTCCAATAGAAAAAAAAAAAACTCCATCTAGGGGTAGGGAGTTGGAATGAAGTCAGCAGATCCAAAGAGAAGAAGGGACAAGAACACTGGCCACTGATACATCTTTGGAGAGAATAAATGGAAAGATGGAGAAAAAGCAAATAATATAATAATATTATTATAATACTTGGCATAACTTATAATAAAAACTCTTCTCACCTTTCTCCACTTCGACTGTAGAAACTTTAGAGCAAACGGCTCTTCAAGGCCCTTTGTTTGAGAGAAAACATAGCGGGCAATAAAAAGATACAAAATAAGAGAAGCATGTAGGCCTACCCCATGTTTACCGAGTGTTTCTGTGCTTTTTGGCTTAGCAGTTTAATGACTAATTTGATCGCTTACCAGCAGAGACACGAAAGGAAGTCAACAAGCGAGTTTCACGCTAAGTCGCGAGTGTGTAATGTTTGAATTGTTGAGAGACAGACATTGGATTAGTGGTGTTTCCTTGCTGCTGTTTGTTGGTCACTTGGTAACTGTCGACAGGTTCATTTCTTACCGGCGTTTGCACACATTGGTCTTTTGGATGGCTTTTGGATGTTTGGTTATTGAAAAATACGCATTGCTTCAGGAAAGTTCCATGAAATTCTTCGGGGGCTTTAAATCGTATATGGCAAAAGGTTTTGTCTGCTGAGTCTCTTAATTTGAGAAATGTATATAGAGATCTTTTTACGGTGGCCGAGAAGTGCAAAACACATTAACAAATCCGAAAACAAATTAACAAATCCTAAAACACTAACAAATCCAAAAACAAAATAACAAATCCAAAAAACACAACGACAAGCCAGACAAACCGGAAAAGGTAGGTATAGTTTGTGAATGGAAACTTACAGATCATTGGACGAGACACCTGTCATTTACCTGTATATCTTGACTGACAGGTGTTTAGTCCAATGATCTGTAAGTTTCCATTCAGTTGTTGTTTTGTTTTTGGATTTGTTAATGTGTTTTGCACTTCTCGGCCACCGTATCTTTTAAACTGAAAAAGTGTGTGTGTGTGTGTGTGTGTGTGTGTGTGTGTGTGTGTGTGTGTGTGTGAAAGCCATTGTTCCAGGTAAAACCCTATTCAGTGAAACATAATCAGTAGGAAATCAGGTGTTTGTAAAAAACAAGAGCAGGTCTGAGTTCAGTATATTTTTTTACTGTTGTTCATGAATGTGCTGCACACGGATGTTTTAAAGAGTTTAAAATTATCCGGTTTGCTCGTGTTTCATTTGACACTGCGGTGCACCATGGTTTGGCCAGGTTTAAAGGTGGTAAATGAATGTGAACTTACCTGGCATTAGTCCCAGAGCTCTTGTCCCGGGTTAAGTGCGGGCCTCTGTTATTGGGAGCTGCCTGGTTCAGATTCATCCATAAAATTCTCCATTCTTTTAAAAAGCAGCGGAAACCAAGACAGGCTTGGCTGCACTAATGAAATAAACAGCTTAGTTCATTCATTTGTTCATTTATTTATTCACTTGTGTTCAGGAAAAGGCCTTAGATCGGCATGTGTATGCGGATATATTGTCTGTCAAATGTTTGGAAACACCTAGACTTTAATGGATTTTATTAAAACATGTGCATGTTCATTTTGTTTCTATGCAACAAACTCTGTCATCTACATGAACAGATGTTAAACTTTATTTCCATAAAAAAATCCTTCCTTAGCATGAATTACATCTTTTCGCACTCAGCATTCGGATAGTTCGTTTCTCCAAACATTCAGCTGGAATACTTTGCTGTGGCTCTTGTAAAACTTGCCAAAGGTGTTCTTCACTAGTTGGAGATTTCTTTGTGATCCACTTCGTAGCAGTTCAATAGGGTTTATTTGTGGTGACTGGGCAGGCTATTTCATGATAGATAACACTCCAGATGACCGTTTGCTCTCTAAATAACGCTTACAGAGCATGGACGTACGTTGTGGCTCATTGTCGTTCCCACGAGCCGCAGTCCAGTCGGAGTGTATGTTGAAGTATGAGATAGTAGCCATGTTGGTTCAGGATTCCTTTCAGTCTCTAACCTTCCCTGCTCTAAAACCATTAAGCTTCTTCCTCTATGTTTGACTGTGGGGGTAAAGCAGTTTGATAACATCTCTCCTGTTCTCTGTCTTAACACAAATTCTTCTGTTAGAAACAAAAATATCCTTTTGGACTCCACAGAACTTTCTTCTAGTTGTTTACTGTCCAATTCTTGTGTGTGTCGGTTGCATAGAAACAATAGAAATGTGCATGTGTCTTAAAAACAATCTTGTATTGGCCAGGTGATATACACATTATCCTACAGGTACATTCTTAATGAACATCATTTAATGAATTAGTTAGTATAAATGAATCAAATGAAAAGTGTTTGTGGTGGTACACTAACAAAATTGAGCTGAAGTTTGAAAACTTACAGTTCAGTTTGTCTGAACATGCTTAAGTCGGTGATTGAATAAACCAGTTAGCTTAATGTGTTAATTTTTCAGCGCACTTGCTGTATTTATGGTAAATGTGACTTGCTTTATTAACTAATCCCAAATGTTAGTTGACAGAGCATTAAAAGAAACTGGTAACAGTTTTGAAATCATTTTTCTAAAAGGGCACGGTTACCACGGCCATGCTTGAGCCAGGCATTTATTCACCTCTAAAAGAAATGAAAGTTGTGCTGTGCGTTGGGGCTGAATGGCTCGTGCCAAACGAAAATGTAGACTTTGGCTTCTGGAGCTGGTCGTTTCAACTCGTTCCTCCTTCCATCTGCAATTTGCAGCCACACCCCGCCCTGTTCGAAAACACAAAACAAAAAAACGGCTTTATGCGTTCTACAAATCTACCTGTGCATGCACTATTTTATAGTGCAGGATATTTTATATTGCTCGCGCTCGATGTGCAACTTCCTTTCAATCAGTTTTTCCCTGTGCTTCGATCAAAGGAAACGGCTCAGAATCCACCATCTCTGTTAATGAGATGTTTTTTTTAAACCATATCATACTCATACCAAACTTTCTATTTCCATGTGAGTCGATTTTTTGCCTCGACTGCTCACATATTGACAAATATTGATTACTTTTCACTTAAGTCTAGGTTCCTTTTCTTTCCTTTTTTTTTTTTTAACTCGATTTGACTGATCGCCTCCGGGGAGGAAATCGAATGCGGGGTGAGGACGAGGGACTGCGTGCGTATATAGTAACAGGCCCAAAGGCAAGAGTACACATATACAAGACTCTCACGCATGGTAGGACTGTATATTTGGGTTCAGCCTCTAACCCTGTGTGGGCCAGAGCCCAACACACACACACACACATACACACACACACACACACACACGCACATGCACACTCACACACAAACACGGAACGCTGAGTGCTGTGCCGCTGAAATGGCATGTCTGTCATCCCTGTCTGCCTCCTACCTGTCATCATGCCGCACTCCTACCTCAGCCTGGGCTACCGCTTCAGCTCTTTTCCAAAATATTATTGTTGATTTAAATGGTCCCGCAGTCGTGTGCCTGCACGAGCCTCCGCCCATCGGAGATGAAAAATGAAGTAAGGGCCAAAATGTCGGTCCTGCCTATGGCATTTACAGGCTCGGATTCTGCTTTGGTGCTTCCAGAGATGCCGGAGATAATCTATAATATGTGAACGTGTGCAACATACAGCAACCAAGAGACTCCACATTTGGATTGGAGTGTACCGTGTGTGTATTCATTGTATTTCTGTTTTACATTCAACCTCATACCTAATCTTTTTAAAATATATTACAAAAAATTTACAATATCTAAAAAAAAAAGGGGGTGTAGCTTAAGGTATTAAACTTAGGATCTGAAGGTACTCAGTAAGGAGAGGTGGGGGTTGGAAGAGCTGAATCCAAATAAAATGTACAAAAAAGGTCTAAACCCTCAAGAATCCAATTCAGGCAAAAGAGGAAAAAAGTAGAGGGGAACGTGCAAGAGATGAAGGTGTGCAGCTCTATCGCTCATCTCGTTATGAGGATAGTATACACTAATGCATTTCATGAAATAGGCTCAAATCTGTATAATCACTTAGGTCATGCTGTGTTGTCTACTATGCTTTTATGCATAGAGCAATAATATTTCTTTCAGCTGCATAACATTATCATTTATAGTATGTAGTTTATCATTATGTGTGTAGCAACAACACATTTATAGCCCACTGTAACTAGTCTAGTTGGATTGTAGTTAAACAGCACTTATTAATTTGGTTACCTTTAATTGAAGTGATGTCATAAAGTTTTTCTGTGATTGTGCTAATCAGGTCCTGAACTGAGGTCAGTAAGGAGAATCTCCAGTGGAGCTAAAAGACTAATTTAAAAGACATATAAGGATATTGATGTTGTATGTATATATGGCTACAATTAGCCAAGGAGTTGTTTGGTTCTTGGTTCTAATAGTTTGATAAATTGTGCAGAATGACGTGTATTCTTAATTCACCATCAACTTTACTAACACCCTAAATGTGTCAATGTGTGCCTGAATGAATCTCACATCTTCCCAGAAGAATTGAGGTTATTATAACAGTACATTTGGTTTTTAAAAAGAAGCAAATACTAATCTTATAGCCAGGTGTCTACAAACTTTTGTGCAAAGTTATTAAGAAATCAAATGTATATTGAAGAGAAGAATGGAATAAATCAATGAAATAGTCAATAGTTTCAGCTCAAGTATGGAAATTATTACTGTATATGAAAAAATATATAGTTAAACAGCAAAATTTTACCACACAGTTATTTTTGTGTGTGTGTGTGTGTTGGTATGACTATATGAGCTGTTTTCCACCCATTAATCATGTCGCTAATTTGTTTTCACGCAGCCTCGCTGACAGAAGCGAATATGAGTATACCCAAGTTTCCCTCCCTCCATCCCTTACTCTGTATTCCTTCTTTTTTTACTTTTCTTTGCTATTCTGTTCATTTCCAAATTATCATAAGTGGTAATATTTACCTGTGTGATAGGATCAAATCTACATTGTGAAATTGAGCTGCTGCTTTGTTTTGCTGTTGACCAGGGATAGGAGGATCAATCCATACGTTTCCATTAGGGACATACATCTTCATAATGACGCCGATGCAATTCACATCATTCATTCATCCTTTCATTCATTTTCTCCCGCTTATCCGTAATTCGGGTCGCGGGGACAGCAGTCTAAGCAGGCCCCCGCCTGCTGCCCAATCCTCACAGCACCGTCCCTTACGGTCCCTCCTGCAGGTGGTGAGCCCACGGGAAGGCGGCCCCACGTCACTCCGACGTCACGGACCTTGATATTTCCCTCGTAAGGGACCCCCGGAGCATAGAGGGTTAAGGGCCTTGCTCAAGGGCCCAAGAGTGGCAGCTTGGCGATACCGGGGCTTGAACCCCAGACCTTCCGATCGACAACCCAGCGCCAAAAAAGAATGAAAAAAAAAGATGTTATACAATCTTTTCCTGTCTCCAACAAGATGCAGCTCTACCTCTGCCATGTTAATCTATATTCTATGTGACTCTCAGGACACGCCTCGGTCTCTATAGAGGTCACTTTCTAAATACTGTAGTTCATTTATATATAAATCAGTCGTTTTTTACTGATATGTAAATACAATTTATCTGACGCACACTTTTTTTTATTGATGCATCACATCGTTAACTTTTATGCTGATGCACCGACGAGAATCATGAATCATTCTATCCCTAATTTCCATATGTTTCCTACTTAATTTACTGGAAATGAATGGTTTGGGGGATAGTCAGTGTGTGGGTGTTAAAAAGTTAAATAAATAAAAACCATGGACACTGATAAGTTCTTTTTAAATACTTCTGTCCATCTTTTATCTTCGATACCACTCTTTTTTTCTCAAAAATAATTCTTACCATTCCATTTAAAGTCTTTTTTAAAAACAATAATAAGTATAGTGCCTGTCAATGTTTAGGAACACAGTGTTTTTTTGCTTTTATGCAAGAGGAGACTTGAAAATTACTCTCAAAAATGTTTCCGATTGTTCATGACGTTTCTCACGTTTCTTTCATTCCATACGACATGCTTTCCTGAGAAAAATGATTTGAGATACAGAGATACAGACGCCAAGGAATGATAAAAAAAAAATGTCTGAAAGAGAGGAAACCACAACCTCATACTGAGATCAGATGGATCAGCAGGATCAGATTCAGTGTATATATATATATATATATATATATATATATATATATATATATATATATATATATATATATATATATATACACACACACACACACACACACACACACACACACACACACACACATTTGTCTTATTGTCCTTTTAGGTTATGACCTTTCCCTGACATCCCCTTAATGTGATTCTATATCTAAATCTAAATCTAACCAAAACCTACAGCCACACACACACAAACACACACACACACACACACACACACACACACACACACACACACACAGCATATTGTGTTGCTGAACATGTGTGCAGTGCTCTAATTATCTCATCATTAAATCTGTGTGCGTGTGTGTGTGTGTGTGTGTGTGTGTGTGTGTGTGTGTGTGTGTGTGTGTGTGTGTGTGTGTGTGTGTGTTTGGGGGTTGTAGAATGAAAAGTATGTTGAGGAGAAGGGAAAGAGCCTGTGATAAGTGCAATCAAAGAGAAAAAAAGAGAAAGAGAGAGCCAAGAGAAGATGAATTGGACCCTGTGGCTTCTCTGAAAAGTGAATAAATGTCTGAAATAACACATCGAGAGGACTAATCACGGTTCTGGCAACGTGTGCGTGAAAAGAACAACGGGATTTTAGCCTCTGCATGTTCCTCCCCTCTGTTTTTTTTTTTTTTTTCCGATCTGTTTCCCTCTTCACCATTCCCATTTTTATTTTTCCTTCACACTATTTCCCTCTTCGCCTCCTTAATAAATGAATGACCCATGCTGGCCCCTTTTAACTCCGTATGAAGGATCGGACGTATTCAAGATGTAATCAAAATCCAATCTCCGCAAACGCTTTGGTCTTTGTTTTACATAAACAAACATCACTCTCGGGACGTGCCGATTGCCAACAAATGTGTTCAGCACTGAATCGTCCGACGGAGTGGGCTGTGTGTTCTGGGGATTTGTACGCCTGTTCATCTAGTCATCTACAGGATGTGTCTGTGTGTGTGTGTGTGTGTGTGTGTGTGTGTGTGTGTGTGTGTGTGTGTGTGTGTGTGTGTGTGTGTGTGTGTGTGTGGGTGTGTGTGTGTGGGTGTGTGTGTGTGTGGGTGTATCGGCACTAACAGGTTCCATTATTTTTGTCCATCATCAAGGCGCCTTTAAGTGCTGTGGCCCAGGTACAGATGACATCACTTAACACCACCGTCTACTACTTTTCCTGTAAGCTAACGAATGAGGCCAGGCTTTTAACAAGTTTTTTATTCTACCCAGGCAGGATTTTAAACCAAACAAAAATATAATCGATCAGCACTGAATGTTCGACTTCGAGAAGATGGCAGCAAACAAGAAAATATATAAAATAATGATAGGGAGGATTCATAGTTGCTGAATAGAATGAACGAGAAAAAGAAAGGCACTTTATACTTGTCACATGCACTTTACAGCACAGTGAAAATCTTCCATTGCATATCCCAGCAATGTTAGGAAGCTTGGATCAGAGCGCAGAGTCTGGCATAGAGGGTCTCAAGTGCCCAACCTGCCAATCTTCCAATTCCAAGCTAACACCTCCCTCAAGACCAGATAGGTGATGGAATTTGTACAGAAATTAGGTAGAAATTGAAATAAAACAGAAGATTGCTTGCAAGTATTCAGTATCATTAATTAATCTATATATATATTTATATATATATATATATATATATATATATATATATATATATATATATATATATATATAAAGCAGAAGTATACCACTGACTGACTCACTCACTCATCACAAAATCTCAAAAAACACTCAACGGATTGCAATGAAATTTGGAACATACCTTCCTCTTGGGTCTTAGGTGCTCACTAAGAAAGGGTTTTGAAAAATTCGCCCTGGATCGCGGCTAACTCGCGAAAAACGCGATTTCTCACGCATTGTAAATTGTACATTGTTTCTTATTAGATATTAGATGCACGCTAAAAATTATTTTAGTAGTTTCAAAGTAGTTTGCCCTGTATCGGTACTACAAAGGAGGAGTACGTTATTTGTTGACGTTACGTTCTGATCTCTGATCATCCAGTCCTGCTCAGTGCTTACTGCTCATTGCCATATTGCTTAGCGTTCTGCCTTCCGTAGCGAAGCACAGGTACTTTCAGCTAGTACACTATATGGACAAAAGTATTGGGACATCTGACCTTTCCTAACTTTCTGTGCGAGCTTCATTAAGATCTCCAAGTTAATTTGAAAGAATGCAAGAAAGGTTTTTGTTGACTGATCATTTGTGCTTTAGAATTTTTTCCAGAAAGTTCCAGATGATGCAGTGATTCCAAGAAAAAACATAACAGAAACAGCTTTTATTTGTCACATATAAGTACAACACTGTGGAATTTTTTATTTGCATATGGAAGCTTGGTAGGAGGTTGAGATCAGAAATGGATTGTGCCTCTAGAGCAAAGTTCTAAGAGCCTTTCTCAAGGGCCCAACAGTGGCAGTTTAAAGCTGCTGGAGCCCTGATCTACGAATCAGTACCCAGCAGAGGTGGAAAGAAACAAAGTACAAAAATTTTGTTACTGTATTTAAGCAGATTTTTCTGGTAACAGTATTTTACTTTAATATTTATTTTTCAGACAACATTTTACTTTCACTCATTACATTTTTACACCAATATCTGTACTTTTAACTTCTTACATTAGTGATCCAGGCTCATTACTTTAGTTTTAATCTATTTGTCGATTGAAATGTCGATATTTTCCTTTTCACTGTGCCGTTTTTAGCCCATCAACCTATTTCTTGTCTGCTCTGCTTTTTTCAACCTACCACTGGTGTATCATTTTCTGGCTCTCACACACCACAAATGTAGGCTAGTTTACGAATCTAACAATAAGCAGACGGCAACAAAAAGTTTGGGGTTAACGTGGATATGACCGAGCGAGTCAGTGATGTAAACGTGACTGTGAACAAAGACATCATCATCATATTTTCTCTGCTTTTGTTCTATATGGTGGATTTTTTAGCCTGGATACATTCATTAGATAACACAATTTGATATGTTTTGTATAATTTGCTAATTATGGCTGTCAAAATGTATGCGTTATTAACGCATACATTTTGCTAATTCATTTTAACCTAAATTGTATTAATTAAATCAAATTTTCTACTTTCACACAAACATAATTATACATTTTGCATTAAGCATCTATATATGTCCATGGCCATGTTGATTAGAGTATTCAAAACTTAGAATTCATTTATAGGTACATTTAGAACAAAAAAAACTGTGCGATTAAGTTGCGATTAAATATTATAATTCATTGACAGCCCCAATGTTAATGATGTGAGGTCCAGTTAAGAGCTTGACACTTAAACGGGTAGTTGTAAAGGATACTTTTTATTTAAGTAAGTGCAACTATCCGCAGAGTCTCCATGACTCAGCATTGACTCATCGCCAATGTGACATGGAAAAATCCTTGTGCAGTTAACACTAATATCACTGAAAAACCATGAGAACTCCACAATCTACACTTCGTCATTTTACATTTACAGTTACTCACTTGACAGATGTTTTTATCCTGTAAGTGACCCAAAGCATTCTTCACTGAATCAACAGTGCCTTAAAGTGTTTTAAACCTTTTATCCTGAATTTGTTTCAATCATCAGGATCCATTCATTTAAACTTTATTCCTTTAATGGTGGCTCCAGTTTTGAGTCTTGCTTCAGACCTTCCTTATGTTCTGCACTTGTGACTCACTTTCTGCTGCTCCCACAAAAATACCCAAAAGCTCATTTTAGACCAAAATTTTTGCAGATTTTCTAATAATCAAATCGTAGTGAGAATTAAGGCTGGGGTTATATACAACCCACACAAACTGCCATGTTGTTCAGACCAAAATCCCTATGAATAATTATCAGAACTATTAAAACACCACAAAAGAAAAGAGGGAGTGTTTTTTTTTGTTTTTTTTTTAAACAAAATGCAAAATTCTACCAGTATCGGCCGGTCAGGGCTTCTCTGCTAGATCAGATTTACTGACTTATGTTTTAATATATTTCTGTCCATGAATATGTATAAATTATTCCCAATAGTCTAGTCTCTTTATGCATTTCATTGCATTTCTTAGCATTTCTCTGGGGTGTGCTGCGTAAGAGAAGCATATCTAAGTGTAAGTTCAGGTTGGAGATTCTGTACAATCAGTTTTCATCAGTCACATCACGTATTGCTGTAAGGCCAGCAGGAATAAAAGGCACAGGCTATTGGCAGGTTCAAATCTATGCTGCTTGGAACTGTTGCTTTACCCAATCAGATTTTAAGTTGGTGGCACTGAGCCCATTTAGCAGGTGTATAACAACATCAGCATTTTCACATCCTTTGATTGGATGGTCAGAGAGTGCACTATTCAGAGCTCGCAAACCACATCTGTAGCAAACTGCACAAGCTCAAATATATTTGTGTGGATTTAATTGCTGTTTTTTCATTCCACAACGGCTGACAGAAGAGAAGTAATTGTTTTCATGAACCATTTACACTGTTCTGTTTTCTTTTGTATAGAATTAATGCAAAAACACACAATTTGCCTTAATTTTAAATCCCCAGGAAAATGGTAATGCACAGAATTTTTTTAGGGTTATTGTAGTAATTTAAAGTAAAATCAAGTAGTGTGAATTACAATCACAATGACTCTAATTCTCTAATATGTAATGCGACGTCTTACATCACGATGATTCATTGTGAATTGCCTTCAATCCACTTCACAAAGAGCCCAATTTCTTGTCATGGATATAAAAACAGAGTCTTTTATTTATCATTAAAACACTCATGAGAACAACAGTATCGAACAATAATAGACTCTACAGAATCGTGACATGGACGGGACAAAATACAGCAATTCTACTTACAACAGACACTTGACAAAGAGGGTTATATGAATGTGGCGTAAATACTGGTGCTCATTGTGCATCCACGTGGTCCAGGTGTTGTTGATTGTGTGATGTGGTGCGGGACGTTAACATGTGGTGTGCATTAGCTGATAGTCAACATTTGCGGCCTACAAACATGGCCGCCCAGAACTACAATCCTCACCACACTCATGATTACTCGCTTCCACTCAAGCACACGTAGATTTAATCACACCAGCCGCAGCCTTAGTGTCCAGCCCTGATGTACCAGGGCTTTGTGTACTATATACAAAATCCTGGTTCTTGATTTTTTAGTTTTTTTGGTTTCTACTCAGTCTGCTGATTGCCTGCCTGATTATCTGCTTGTTTATTCACCACAGTTTTTGCCTCACAATTTGGAATTTGTCAGCCTGCCTTCTTTAAAGGCAGTACCTGCAACTGCAGCCACCTCTGCCAGCAAACACTGCAATGTTCTGTCTTCAAAGCTATAGCAAAGACAAACAACCCCCTCTCTGCTTTTAGTAGTAGTAGATATTTCAATGTTAGTTAGAGTAGTTAGCCGGTACCAGATAGGACTGCGATTCTTTCCAATATCAGCACAAAAATCAGCACTCTGTTGTTTTTTCCTACATGCCTAAAAGCAGACTTTCAGGGTTCCCTTTCAGGAACTCGAGGAACTCGTATGTTGCAGGCATACCAGACTGACCTGCTATGAGGGATTCAGATCTGGGGCTGACAATTTATGAGTTATGGTCTCAACGATCTGGTGGCTCCTTCTGGCCTGTTCAGGCGACGCTGTAGGTAAGGGCGATCGCCGACAGGTTCAGGAGACCATGCCGGCGTTTCAGTGGTACTTCACGAAGCCCAGAAACAGTGTTGCCACACGGACCCCGCTGGGAGGGCCCAAGGGCCCCAGGCGACACTTTAGGCCCAAATTGAAGGAGTCGGCCAACCTGAGGGTGTTTCTCTCTTCAAAAAAAACGGGCGGTGGTGAAGCGGCTCTGACAATCAGAGCGCCCTACATCGAGGAGGGCGGTCTACACCTTGCATGGTGCCCATACCTCCTCGTCACCACCAGTAGGCCACGCTGTTAGCTCCCCCACAGGTTGTGCCTTGAAACGCAGCCTCCCTCTGGCGGATGTTTTCCTCATCTCCACCTGAGAAATCGCTGCAGATGGCGGCTGAGTTACATGGCGGCAGCGTCCAACGTGATTCCACTTGGCCTCCTCCATATGAGACCCCTCCAGTGGAGGCTCAGGGACAGAGGGTTCTCCCGAGGGGGCAACCCATTTTGTACTATCAAGGTCTCAAGGCGAACCTTAGATATTTGGAGAAAACTTACGTTCCTGTCTCAGGGCCTTGTTGTCACATAACGCTGATGATGGATGCATCCCTCACTGGTTGGGGAGCGGTCACGAGTGGCCGCTCCGCCCAAGGTCGGTGGAACAAGCTACATCGTTCATGGCACATTAACTGCCTGGAGATGATGGCTGTGCTAATAGCAATCAAACACTTCCTCCAAGACCTGAGGATTTGGCACGTGCTGGTCTGTATGGATCAACACATTGATTCCTTTTTTAATATATATATTCAATTGAAGATTTTAATGTCCATACTTTATGATGGTTCCCTCATGTCCAAATTCAATTACAAAAAAGTTGCTGCTGAACTTGTTTGCTTGTAATCCAGAACTTTCATTAATTGAAAAACATTTGGCACATCCTGAAATGAAAAGATCGACAAAGAAGGCCCGGGACCAGATTCAGCTAGAATTCTGTATCATGCACAAATAGGATGACATTTCTCTCCCAAAAATTTAGAAACTGGTCTTCTTAGTTCCCAGACATACAAATATTGTTGTTAAAAGAAGGCGCAATGCTAAATATGGCCCTTTTCCAAAAATGTTTATATGCATTATAGCCATTACATTTGAAATGACCTTAGTTTAGACTTTTCATATGTTTTCTGTGTTCTATGTTGTGTTCTATGTTCTATGTTGAGAATAAAATCTGGGTTTATGAGAATTACAAATCATTGCATTCTGCTTTTATATACATTTTGCACAGCATCCAAACATTTTAGAATTAGAGTTGGAAATAATGTGGCATACTTCATGACTTTCAGAAACCCAGGGTCTGTAATAAGATTTTTAGGAAATACCGTGTGTAATAGATTTTTGAGGGTGTGGTTCATGTCAGTGAAGCCAAAAAATATTACAATCAGTACCACCATGCTGTCAGTATGAAGGTGAATTTGACTGAAACAAACTGAATCGGGTTTAATGCTGTTTATATTGACTTTAGGAATTCTGGCTTGACCAGGACACACACACACACACACACACACACACACACACACACACACACACACACACACACACACACATACACACACACACACACACTCACACTCACACACACACACACACACTCACACTCACACACACACACACACACACACACACACACATACACATACAAGCAAAGACAAAAATGAATTTTTACCCATGTACCAAACATATCCAGCTGTAATAAGTTTTAACCAGGTACAAATTTCTATGAAATATGCTTATGTATGCAGGGTGCATATTTACTGGAGCCTGGCAGAGGGCTGTAGCATTTTTGTACTTTTTTTTCTTTTTTGGAAAGTCAAACACTCATCTGAAAGGCCTTGCTGTTGGGCCTCCAAAGTGCCGGCAGCAGATAAGGTTTTACAGTGTTAACCTTCTGGAGCCAGAAGTGCAATTTTGCAAACCACAAAATCAACACAGGCCATGATGGACAGAAAAAGGGGAGCATAGGGAGAAAAGAAAGCAAGGTGTGTTTATGAAAGGCCTGGACAGTGAGGTGGCAGAGACTGGTGCAAAAAATGGATCATTGAATGTCAATTAGTGGCCTGCGTATGGGCGTTGAACCTGCACAAGTCTAACCGAGAGTGTGTTTTATTAGAAAAAATGATATTTATACATTTTATATATATATATATATATATATATATATATATATATATATATATATATATATATATATATATATATATATATATATATATATATATGACAATTTCTGAAGAACAAAACATTTTTTTATTGTTAATAATAAATAAAAAATTATTTATTTTATTACCCACTCAGCCAGTGCAAAACTTATATTGAACTCTGTATTAATGAATAGTACAGTAATCCACATTTCCTTAAAGCATGTATACATTACATCTAGTACCCATGATCCAATTAAAGCCAGGCTGAAAAAAAACAAGAGATAAAAAAAAAAAACGAGCGTCTGTAACAAAACACTAAAGCACAGAGCGAACACAAATTTAGAAATGTTTAAGAGTGGGTCAGGGAGTTATAAATTCATTGCCTTTTAATAGACCATTCACTCTGCAGGATTTTTGCTCTGTGTATGATGCCATAGCACTAAACGTGTGTGTGTGTGTGTGTGTGTGTGTGGGTGTGTGTGTTGATTCATATTTCCCATGGCTCTAAAAGCAGGCCTCGCATTTTCTCCTACACTGCTTTTTATTGAGGCTCCTACCTGAATGCTAGAACTTTTCCTCTCGAACCCAAGACCTGAAAGCAGAGGATCGTCTGCTTCATTAACTTTCTTTTACATGCACACTAGGGATAGTAAGATTCGTCGATTCACATCTTTGCATCGGCATAAAAGGTAACGATGTGATGTACCAATTCATGTCGAGTCACATAGAATATAGATGAACATGGCAGAGGTAGAGCTGCAGCTTCCTGGAGACAAAACAGGAAAAAAGTCTGGTTTTATTAAATCTTTTTTTGACTACATAGCGTGTATATGAAAGGGCCATGTGTTAGAAGTCAGAAGGCACTTAAGTAAATTGATGATTTGCTGTCTGTCTGAACCAAAGAAATATAATGTAAGTGAACTACTGTATCATATTAAATTGCCTTACATCATTTTTTTCTATTGCATAGTATTGTATTAAATCGGATCACACTGCATAGTAATAGAGGTGAATCGTATCGCATCGAATCACATCAGTAACTGCTTAAAGTATAGTATCGTCGGCTATGCATTGAGATCGAGTTATAGAGATCCCTAATTCTTTCTTTCACATTCTCTCTGTTTTTTAATAATACTGATAAGAACCTTTCTGTTCAATTTCGGGACCCGACACGCATGGATGCGGTTCTGACGCTGCACGGAAACCTCATCCCTAATGTCTCACTAATTCTGACATGTTTGCACAGTATCACATCCCAAAAAACCTTTTTCTTACTCCAATTAAGTGCACTAAATCAGAATGTTGCTTGTTTAGCCTTGCTCTCGTGATTTGGAAAGACAGAGTCAATTAAAATGTGATACTGTTCAGGTCACTGTGGGCTGCAAGCTGCTAATGAGCAGAGCCAGCTCGGGGCCGTGTTTCCCTGGGTGTTCTACGCTGGTTTGGACACAAGGCGCTCTACTGTGTGTGTGTGTGTGTGTGTGTGTGTGTGTGTGTGTGTGTGTGTGTGTGTGTTTGTGTGTGTCTGTGTGTCTATATATATATAGAGAGAGAGAGAGAGAGATAAAAAGGTTAGAAAGTTGTATAAAAGAATGTTTAGCCATCCCTTCTCCAAAACAACAAGGTGTGAGATGTGGGTCTGCAGATATCATCTCTCATTATTCGTCTAATTGAATAATGAATCTACAAGCCATGCATTCACATTTATTGCATTTCGCAGACACTCTTAAGCAGAGAAACTTACATTCCTCGCATTCATACACTTGAGCAGCTATGGGGTTCAGGGCCCTGCTCAGGGGCCCTGCAGTGGTAGCGTGCCATGTATTTAAATTTTTGTATTTTATATTTTTTTTTCAATTTAAAGCTGAATTTGTACAATAGGTCTGGATATCTGAGTGTGTTCATGAGAGTGTGAGCTGCCTAAGTGTTGGACAGCAGAGATAATCCGACTGTTGCGTGATATCCGGGAACCGTCCCCTGAGCAGAGAGAAGGTGTCTGTTTACAATTAAATCCTAATTATGTGTACACAACTTCAAATAGCACAAAGCTAGCCTGTTCTGTGATCCCTGTGCCGGTCTGCTTACACGCATCTGCTTAACAATTTCCAAAGCAAACGTCCTGATTTTGTCTGGAAGGTATTGTTTTGGTGACAGAACACAGACGGATGATGAGCCGGTCTGGACGGGTCAACGCTGAGGAGTCTGGCTCGGATTTGTTTGGCAGATTTCACTTGAAATCTCAGTGTTCTGTGTTGCCTGGCTACTATAGTAACAAACAGACCTCCCACATCCATACGGGCCAAGCGTATTATAAAAACATTGCCCTTTTTGACAGACCACATGTTCTGATATTAACTTCAATCAGAGCCTTAACTCTGTTCATCATTGCTGAGGCTGATTTATTGGAAAAAAGATGAGTTGCTTTGTGGAAAGTCATATGCTGAAACAAGCCAATGTTCGACACTCTTAAATCTCGACAATAGATATACTGTCTGCTGTCTGATCTTTTCAATAAAATACCCAATGCATGTTTGATTTATTTGCATTATCAGCAACCAACTTGTACTGCAACCTTTCCAGACTGTATCAGTCTGGAAAGGGTTCAAATTAAGAAATCTAGAAAGGGTGGTGAACCTTCCTTGGAAAAATTTGTGTTTAGTTTTTATTCGAGTTATCTTTGTGTCATTTTTAAGTTTTGCTTGATGATCTGAATCATTTAAGTGTGACAAATATAAATAAAAAATGCATATTGTTAAAAAAATAAATAAATACATTAACAGGCAAATACATCTTCACATCACTATACATGTAATAAATATGATGCAAGTATGAAGCATCTGATAATTCTATAATGATAAGTAATTAACTTTTTGGAACTCAATGAATTTTTTTTACAAAATTTGTATAAACAAACAAAAAAATAAATATAAATAAATAACTATAATTAAGATAAATAAATAATCTTTAAAAATGCTGCTTCTGTTTTCTAAGATGAACAAAGAAACTGCTACTTTTACACTGCAGGCAAATGTGACCCATATTCCTTGAAGATCATTCTTTGAGATGGAGAAGTCACCTCAACAGCCCAAAGATCTATGAATTAATTTAAGGGATCATTTAAAATTATTAAAAACAAATGTATAGGCACTACAATGGTCAACGTTAAAAGCTCTTTACATTATAGATTTGAATTGAATTGAATTAAATTGAATTGAATTGAATTGAACTGAACTGAACTGAACTGACCTGACCTGACCTGACCTGACCTGACCTGACCTGACCTGACCTGACCTGAACTAAACTGAACTGAACTGAATTGAATTGAATTGAATTGAATTGAATTAAATTCACTATATTATTAATAATTAAATTATATAACACACACACACACACACACACACACACACACACAAACCCACACCTACCAGTATCTTATAGGAAGATACTGTTGGAGGAAACCAAAATACCGTCAGGATCAAACTGAGATCTATGCATCTGTCTCTGGATTGGTACCTGCTGTATCACCAGATCATCATTGTGAATTAAACATGCTTTATTTAAAAAATGTTTTTTACACTTGATAAATAAAAATTAAGATTTTTAGACACCCAACGAAGATGTATTGATGTATATCCCATGCCACATTTAGTCTCCATTTGCTCTTATGATTTCTCATGTTTCAATTAATATTTGTGAGATTTGGGCTCATTCAGCCACAGGGTGTTAGTAAAATCAGGTACTGATGTAGGTGAGGTGAGGAATCTTGGGGTGCTGTCAGGGTTTTAAATCATTGTGTTTAATAGTGTTGAGGTCAAAGCTTTATAACAGGCCACTCAAGACCTTAAGTAAATCATATTTAAATGGAGCTGGCACTGTGCATCGGAGCATTGTCATACTGGAACAGGTTTAAGTCTCCTTATTCAGGTAAAGGACAAATATACAGTGGTTCCCTGAACCTTGCGGGGGGTTATGTTCTAAGACGTAACCCCTAATTTGTTAGTTTGAAATTTGTTAGTCAAAACATAGTTTCAAATGTTATTCCCAATGTTCCTGAACATTTGGTCCCACTGCAAGTTTCTGCAAATTTTTTAACAGTACTTGAGTATTTGATTCATACTGAGCATAGGATCAGAGATGCACCAGGTTTTATGTTCATTCTGGCATGTTGAAGATGTTAATGCAGTGTTCAGGTGTATACAGTTGTGCGTTTAACTTAGTGGATGGCACTAATTTTATTAACACACGATGAATGCAGATCGCACTTTACTTTGACCATTTTTATTAAAAATATAAATAAATAAATAAATAAATAAATAAAAGGCAAAATTTAAACCTTTAACGCAACACTCATTCATTCACGACATCCTTTCTTTATTCAGATACAAAAAAAAAAAAATTTCTCCAAAGAATTATTTTTTTATCAATAAACATTTGTTTCACTGATGAAGTCTCAAATCAAGCACCAAAACTCGCCTTAATGTAGGAAGCATAGCAAACGTTCCATTTTGTGTCTTTACGTAATTTTCAACACCATAATTATTTTAAACATTTACAAGAATATTTTGTCTTCATGCTCAATGTTGTTTTGGGTTTCACTAATAATAAACGTACATTTGAATAAAACAATATTTGTCCATGCCCATGTTGATTAAAGTATTAATTTAAGGTACATTTTGAACAGATAAAAATGTGTGATTATATATATATATATACACACAGTAAATATATTGGGATAAACAGTACAATTGAGTCATAAATGTAGTTGAGTAAAGAGTAAAAGTTGCTTATATGTTTGATACTCAGTATCAGTATCAGTAATAGCCAAAAAAATTACTTGCACACAGTAGCAAAGTAAATGTACTCAAATACTGCACCACTGCTCACTGAGTAGAGACCCACCGAAATTCACCATCTCACATCACGTACAATGACAGCACTCACTGATGGCTTGAGTAATAGCCATAGCCTCTGTCCTAATTGGGAATTAAGTGCTCTTAGTGGAGGATTTTGTGCTGAAGCAGACACTGAGACTCCAGACAGGCAAAGGAAGTCAGGCCAGCCATTATGGAACTTAATAAGTATGAATTCATAAGGGAGAGAGGTTATATATGGGCTAGGTTGACAGCAAAGGTTCTCCTGGATAGGTTTGTTGGGTTCAAAACAAAATTGGTTGGATTTGACTTTCAGGCAGCCGTTATGAAACGTCCATGTGTATGAATTCATGAGGGGTTTGAAATAGTTCACCATAACATGATATTGACCTCGGGGATAGAAATAAAAAAACCTAATTGGATTTAATTCTCAGAAAGTGACAGGAGAACAACAGCGATGCGAATGGTTTAAACTAATGGTTTGTTGGACACAAGTGGAGCCGATTTCACTTTGACCTCAGAGAACTATATTATATATGTATTAAACAGAACCAAGTGTACAGTTTTGTGGTTAAGGGCCCTGTTTAGGGGCCCAGGGGCGGGGCAGAAAAAAGAAAGACAAAGAAATACAGGAAACGAAGAAAGAAAGAAAGAAAGAAAGAAAGAAAGAAAGAAAGAAAGAAAGAAAGAAAGAAAGAAAGAAAGAAAGAAAGAAAGAAAGAAACACAGTTATTTCATTTTTACAATCAAGCAGCTAGGGGTTAAGAGCCTTGCTCAGGGGTCCAGAAGAGGTTTGTTTTGGATGCAAGTGGACATTCAATTAGAGGAACAGATTTCACTCTGACCTTGTAGAACTTTACATTTAAACAGAACCATGTGTCCTCCAATTTTTGTAACCAAATGAAACACGACCTGATACGATTTTTTTTTACAGGATTAATGTTCCATTTAACGAGATGTTCGGCGAACTGAGGTCCACTCGGCTGGGTTACGGCGGTGCCAGGTCTCCTGCCCTAGACCCTGGACACAATGCTGGGTGTGTATGAGGTGAGTTAAGCGTTAAGGTCAGTTGTAAGCACATCAGGAACAGGGGGTCCAAAAGAACACACCCCGACAACACATAAGTCCTCTGGGATACATTGAGGTCCAGCCCTTGTGGCTCTTTATTCCAGGAAGGTCTAGATTTTATAGGTAAATCGACAAAAGCAACCATTTGCAACACGCTGCGAAAGAAAAAAAAAACCTTTTATAGATGTCGGAGGTGTGATGCTTCGAGTGTGAGTTTGAATTCTGATTAAAAAAAAAGCAAAACGGATAGAAAAACAGAAGTTATTTCACACATTCACAGCGTACTGCTGGAGTCAAAAAGGGTGCAATGTTTTCTTTAGCCTGCAAATAGCTACCAGATCTACTCAACAGGACATGGACTCTGGTCAGATTTAGAAGACTTTTTTTTACATAGTCATGTCTTGTTCAAAATTATCCTTCATTTGGGAACTAAAAAAGGTAAAAAAAAAAAAGGGATTTCAGCGAGCCCTATTTTTCTATTTTGCTCATGCTGATTCAGAGAAGGCTCATACCTTTAGTTCGTTCAAACAGTTGCTTTTATTGATATCGAAATCCAAATGTGCACACAGATGGGGCTAATCAAGGTTTGGATGCCTGGGAGTTTTCGAATGGAATGTAGTAGCAGTGTTCTCCAAATGTTATTCTGTGTAGCACTCTCGATTACACATCAGGGTCGTGCAGCCTCCTCTTATTTTCATCCATTCTTCATACCTGATGTCAGGCCTTAACCCTTCTTCTGGATCTTCAAATGTATAACGGCATGCTAACACCATAATCTACAGACGTATCGTTTACAATCTTTTTTTCTTTATGTAGATGTTGGCAATGATTCCCTGTTACTCAATTATTTATTCATTTATCTACAAGAAGGCTTCAGTGATTCCTGGGAAAATCCTCTTTGCAACATCTGAGCAGTGTGTGTGTGAGTGTGTGGGTGTAGTCAAGTGTGTGGTGCAATGTGATCAGTTATTGGGATAAATGGAAACAAGTCTTTACAATGAAGTACAGACAGGATACAATAACAACGCGTGGATGCTACATTTGTAATGTCTTGTTGATTTATACTTACAATTATTTCATTACCTTTAATAAAAAAATTTGATTCAGAGTGGTGTTGCTAAATAGACAAACAGAAAATCAATTACTGAACAAAATCAAACTGTTTTTTATCCATATATATATATATATATATATATATATATACAGTAAATATATAGTCATTATGAAGCTTGATGATGCGTAAGCTGAGCCAAATAAACCGACTCACGTTTGTGTATAGCACTTTAAAGCAAACTCAAAAACATGAAAGAAAGAAAGAAAGAAAGAAAGAAAGAAAGAAAGAAAGAAAGAAAGAAAGAAAGAAAGAAAGAGAAAAGTCTGAGAAGAAAGAAAGAAAGAAAGAAAGAAAGAAAGAAAGAAAGAAAGAAAGAAAGAAAGAAAGAAAGAAAGAAAGAAAGAAAGAAAGAGAAAAGTCTAGAAGAAAGAAAGAAAGAAAGAAAGAAAGAAAGAAAGAAAGAAAGAAAGAAAGAAAGAAAGAAAGAAAGAAAGAGAAAAGTCTAAGAAAGAAAGAAAGAAAGAAAGAAAGAAAGAAAGAAAGAAAGAAAGAAAGAAAGAAAGAAAGAAAGAAAGAAAAAGTCATTTACAGGTTTTTTTTTTTGATGACTAATTGGTTGCTCTGGGATTCAAAATCGACTTGTCGAATCTGAAAATTTCTCATGGAAAAAAAGCGAGAGAAAAGACAGCATCAGGAAGAAGTTGTCGTCCCATTTAGAAACTGTGGTGTGCCTATAGTGTACTTTTGTTTTAGGAATATATATGAGAGATACATTTTGTTGTGCATGTGGCCACGCATGAGTTGTCATGACGTGGTCAGCGCGACTACCAGCACACGTACTAAAGCGGCTCACACACCTTATAAATCTGGCCTGCATGGAGAAACCCATGATATACGAGCGTCTGATGGACAAGCGAATGTGGAAGGGGTGGGGGGGCAAGAGGAGGTGCTGCACCATTTGAGACCTCTTTTTCAAGCTATATACATGTATCTATATGTGTGTGTGTGTTTGGGAGGGAGCTTGTTTTTTAGTGAGCCATACCCAGTTAGAAAACGATGGAGGGTGGAAAGAATTTCATGCCTACCTTCTCTATAATGAGCAGAAATTTTTCGACTTGCTTTCGGCTTTCGGGAATCCGCCGATGCTTCCCCCCCGGGCGAGACCGTTTTTACTCAAAATAAAATAACAACTTTTTTATTTTTAAACCTCAGAATTTATTCCAATTTACATATCCCTGACTGCTGTTTCCCTTGGAGACGGGGTTGCAGGAGTCCAGACACCGGTGAGGTAGCGCCAATGGGTGTTTGATTAGTTAATTAATAATTCCCGTGGTACCGCAATTAATTCGCCATTAAAGCGAGGCGACTGATGTTTTGACGATTTTCCTTCTTACATAAGCACACCAGCTCATATACAAACACCTACACGCCTACACGCCCACGGCACAAACACAGCGGCCAGGTTTATTCAGACAGACAGACAGAAAGAAAGAAAGAAAGAAAGAAAGAAAGAAAGAAAGAAAGAAAGAAAGAAAGAAAGAAAGAAAGAAAGAAAGAAAGAAAGAAAAGTCAAGTCAAGTTTATTTCTATAGCGCTTTTCACAACAGACATTAAAGCCAGCTCGTATACACACTCCTACACACCTAAATGAGAAGTTTTTTTTTTTTATCTTTAATTCCACAAATTTTTTCGTAACAAAAGTAAATGCTGCCATTTTTGTCACCAGGAGTCTGGCATCACCACGTTACACCGTTTCACCTGCTTTGTGTCACGTTTAAATGAAGAAAAGTGAGATTATAGTCAATTTAGATGCAGTTTTATTTACAAGTATCATGTTTTGGAAACAGTTAGCTACTTTACACTTGATATCCAGATCTGCATGTGGAAACCTGATCCTGACTTGGGGGATTTAGGAGAACAGACCACCAGTGTAGCCTCACCAGACCCACCAAGCTCGTCAATATCGAAAACACTTCTTCTTCTTCCCGTGTGACACGAACTCGTGCAAATTAAGGCCCCTTTTCCCTCATGGCGAAAAGTGAGTGATGGAGGGGCGCATGCAGTCGAGAACGATGAAAATTACACAGGCCCCAATTAGCAGCAATTGCAGTTAAAGCCATCACACAAGTACTTTTTTGGATTCCAGTGACTCAGTGGGCCTGGTTGAGGGAATGACGGGATGAGAAATGAGCCACTGACTGTTTTAATCCAGTGTGAGAAGCAGTCTGGAAGGCTAGGCAGGGGCTTCATGCTAGGCTAGTTGTTTTTTCATTTAAATAGAATTTGGGATGTAATCAGATTAATCCGTTGCTGGAAGAAACTCTTTAACGTCAATTCATTTTTAGGATCCTTCCTACTCCAGAACCTTTCAGACCGGCGCTCTTTAAGTGCTCGAATAAAGCCAGAGATAAATATTTTCAGAGGCCGTGTCAACACATTTTCAAATCAGACTTTAAATTTCAGGTTATTTCTCTATTTACTAAAAGAGGAAAGAAAATAGCGCCTTGGTAAGAACTGAAAGATTTGGTGAGATTAGTGAAGGTGCCAGCCGTAGAAGATCACCTCAGTTACCCTCTCAGCTTCACCTTTAATAGACAATAAGGTTCAAACTGTAGTTCATTGCTTCAGAGTTCTCGATCCTTTAGTGTAGGCACTAAACAAGGAGAAAAACTAGAGTTATAAATATATCAACAGCCTTGCTAGCTGTAACGTATGTATGTAAAAGACATTCGTTACCCTTAATGCCCCATGCGTGTTGGCTACAAAGTGTAGTCAATCTTACTGCAGTTCAGTCTTAGACCCACAAGAGGGGGCAAATCCCTGTAGGTAAATGAGATTTTTCAGAAGTGCTGCAAGAGCTTTTCTTACACACACACACACACACACACACACACACACACACACACACACACACACACACACACACACACAAGAATGTGCAAGTATTTATGTTAAATATATTTTAAATCCATGTATATTTCAAATTTAAAATTGGATTTTGTAATTTGTATTTGATAGGGTTGATGAAAATGGCTTCATAATTTGTATCGAAATACTTTAGTGTTTTGTATTTTTGTAGATTTAAAATACTGTAAAATACTTTGTAATAAGTCTACATAATGACATCATAAATATGCGTCCTCTTATTGGTTCCTACTCAGTCATTTGCGCAGACTTGTTGAGATCGGAACAGAAAATTGATCCATATGAAAGAAGGTGTTGAAGGTAAGAAACGTGCTGCTGCGTCCAATGATCCAATCCATCCAATAAATGTTGGATTACCATATTGTACCCTAATTGAGGTAGCTGTTTAGTAGGATCATGATTTTGCACCCCGAAGCACGACTGACTGCCAGATACAAAATATATTATACAGGTGCCATCAGTTGTCTTGTTATGAACGACTTGTTTGACATGGAGTCGGTGTTGCTGATGTAAAGTCGCTCTTCATTACCAAATACCAAGTAACTAAATTAGTAAACAATTATGAGTCATTCACAAACTGTTTAACATTTAACTGTTGGTTACTTTAAAACTAATCTTCATCTGGAAGAGATCACAGGGATTATGTATGTGAATATTTGATCTGTTAACTGGTTGCATATGTCAGATTTATTGTGTGACTCGACCCAGAGAAAAGCTGTGGCTCTCAAACATTGTTTATTTAATCAGCTGAGTCAGTGTCATGGTGAAGGAACAGATCAGATGAAAGGTTTGTAAAGAAATGTCATGCTCCCTTGTTAAAGTATTTTTTTGATAGTAATTTTAAAATACAAAAATACAGTAGTTGATTTTGATACATGGTGTGGCTGCTGTATTTTGTAGTTTAATTTGATACACTTAAAGTTAAGGTAATTATTATTTTATTTTCAAATACATTTTGATGTATCTTTGCCCAATCACACACACACACACACACACACACACACACACACACACACACACACACACACACACACACACACACACACATACATACACACATACCCCCACACACACCATTGTAGTCCTGCCCTATATTTTTTCATCTCAGCTAAATTTATTTTGTCACGTGAGCTGCGGTCGTCTACATGGATGGTGGCCAGTGATCATTTTTTCACAAAAATATTCACACTTCACAGGTGATTGATTGATTTATTTTTGTTTGACATACATGTAAGCAGGCATTTGGTGTGACTGAGTGACGCTAGATGATCTGAAGCAAATAAAAATAGATGACATATTTTGGAAAATGTGCCAGCCTTGTTTGAACACCAATACATTTGTGGCTACTCAGTTGCTCTCAGTTCAGTCAGACATACAGAATAGTAGAAGAATAAAACAGAGATACAACCTCGTTTTAAGGGTGTGTGTCATTTCAATAGTCCGTATACGTTTGTTTGTTTTCTTTTGCTAAGTGTGTAAGCAATATCATACACACTCCTGTGTGTGCCATATATAGTAGGGTTGGTAAGATTCAACAATCTTACCAACAATCATTATTTTATATTTAGATTGATTTCTTCTCGCTAAACTGTTTCTCGAACACGTGTTGTGATACATGAATATGACGTATCACAACACTACAGAGACCGAGGCGAGTCCTGAGAGTGACATGGAATATAGATTAACATGGCAGAGGTAGAGATGCATCTTCCTGCAGACAGAACAAGAAAAAAAAGAACGTCTGGTTTTCTTGGGGTTTTTTGGCACTACAGAGGCCTGTTTGAAATATCTGCACAATATTGAATTTTATAGAATCATATTTTCCCATTGTATCGTATTGTATTGAATCAAATCGAAATCGGATCGCACTGCATTGTGATAGCTGTGAAACATATGAAACATAAACATCATGCTTCATATGTATCTTTAATGTGCCATGGTAAATCAGTACACTTGATTCTGATTGGCTGGAAGGTCTACATTCTGTAGTATCTTGGAGTTACACTATCATACAGAGTAATACAGTTATTAAAAGCTTTTCCTAACAACCATAATAAGCTAAATAGTGGATTTGTGCATGTGCATTAAACAATATGGTGAATATGTTTATTTTTAATAGGGGTTGCAAGATGAATTTGATGAACTGAGGGAAAAAATGGCACAAGGAGTTAACCCCAACTGCTTCATGCATACTGTAGATGCACAGAAAGTGCAGTCACATTACAATTTTCAGTATTTTTTTCGGGCACTTCCTGTGACAGCTGGATATAACCATGATGTTACCTTATCACTCTGCTTTATCTCTATGAACCTCCATTTAATTGCCTCAGCGATAATAGATAATCCCTTATATACAATTCTGTTTAGATGTAAACCAATTTTTGTGTTAAATACTTCACTATTTGTAAGGGGTAAAGATTCCCACTGCTTGAAATAAGTAAAACTCATACAAGTTGTACCATTTCTTATCCTTTTCTAGTAAATGTTTTACATGAATCCAGACAGATCTCATTGCCTGGGCTCTGGAAGAACTCTGCAGGCATATCCCCCACCCTACTCCACCTCACCCCACACCCCCACACTATGTCACCCGCCTCTCTGTTTGATCTAATTTGGTATAATAGGCCTCATTTGATTGCCATTGGCCTAATGAGGATAATTAATTGGCCCTTCTGGGCTATTGTAATAAGCCAAGCACTGGGCCGAGTGAAAGCAAACACATAGCGTGGAGCTGTGAAAATAAATAGAGTTCCAAAGCGCGATTATTGCACTCGAATGAATGTTTAAACCACGCTCTGCTTAGCATGTGTCTGTGAAAACACAGCAGACTCCCACACTCCCACAGTCACCATTTCAGACTGAGCAGCACTCGTGCTGTTGCAGCTCACGCCTCACTAACGTACATCAGGTGATACAATTATTTCTTCAATTCACCTCAAAGGCTCTGGTTTTGCTCGTAACTTCGACTGCTGAAATCATAAGGTCCTTTCTATCACATTAGAAATACTTGAAATATTAATAACAATCTGATTTGCTCGATTCATCCTGATGCCCTACCTCTGTATGGAGTTCTCCTAAATTGGAGAGCAATTGTGCAGCTGAGGATGGCCTAAAGATAAATGAAGTTTCTTCCTGGTGCCAACTGGAGGCCACTGTGTGCAGCTGAAGATAGTTCTACATGACCAGCCTGAAGAGCCATTAAGTTACTGAGCAATTGAAGAACATTGAGGATGGATTTGGACTGTAGTTAATATTAACAGTGTACTACAATCAATTAGATAAACTTATAGCCACTAACATTATACATTCCGACTTTATAACCTCTTAATCTGAGTAAAGCTGCTTGGAGATGATGTTCATTATTCAAATTAAATTAATTGGAAAAATAAAGCCTGAACGAGTCTGAGCGGGTCGGGAGCAGATCGTGGTTCATCTGATTCATGAGAAAAGTCCTATTCATCGTAACAAATTTTATATTTGTGGTTGAACAACTAGAAGACTAGAACATGTGTGCTCCCACTCCCTACTGGTAAGTGTTTCCCCTCTATATATTTTGATGACATTTGCCTATTAAAGCACATCAAAAGAAAACCTAAGGTCAGTGTGTGCAGATGTGGCAGCCTAGAGCTTGTGTGTGTGTGTGTGTGTGTGTGTGTGTGTGTGTGTGTGTGTGTGTGTGTGTGTGTGTGTCTTTGCACACGTCTTGTCCAAGTTTAAAAAAATGAGATCATTGCTTACCAACATCATCAGGCCTAAAATGCTCTGTCACTGATGGCACTGACGCTGAGTCTCTGCTTTTTAATAGGGTTTCTGGATGAAATGGAAAGCACAAAACCCAAACCGCTATAGTGAAAATATTTATTTATAAAGCCGTCAGAGAAAAAAGAGAGAGAGAAAAATTAACATTTACTTACACAGGAAGAGATGATGTAAGGATAGGTAGGACTTCTACCTCATTTAACCTCAATTTTAATCTCAAACAATCTCTGTCTCTGTCTGTCTCGCTCCTACTCTCTGTCCATATCCATGCCGGTGCTGTCCTGCTCTAACCGATTCAGGCACGGTGTTATGGGAAGGGCTCTATGGCGACTAAAGGCCGTGTTTTGATTGGCACCTCGTAACGACTAAGAACTCCACAAGCGTCGAGCCAGACTCGCAACATTCAATCACACAACAGTGCTACCATGGACACCAAAATAAATTAAAGGCCATTGTTGTTATTGGAATATCAAACTAGACTTTCCATTCTCGGAACTGTAATAAATTTAAAAAAAAATCGCAACGACTTCATTGGCAAAAGGGTTTAATAAATACAATGGATCAGAATCGAATGCAGGAAATTTGGCTGACTTTAACCTGTGTGTAAGAAAGTGCAGTTCTATTAAATCAAATGTTAACATTAATAAAATACTAAAGCATTTTCTTACATTTTAAATTGATTTTATTGAGAGCATTATAAACAGCATTCAGTCATTCACTCACTCACTCATACATTTACTCATTCACTCAATAACGCACTCAATCACACCCTTACATAATTACCCAATCACCCAATCACTCTTTTACTCACACACTCACTTACTCCCTCAATCACACACTTACTTAATCACTTACTCTATTTCACACACTCTTATTTACTTATTTACTCACATACTCACTCCTTCACTTATTTATTCACTTTCACACTCAATCACCCATTCACTCACTCATTCAATTACTCGCTCATACACACTCTTCTTCACTTACTCAATCACTTTTTCATTCAGTCACTCCCTCACTCACTAAATCACTCCCTCATTCACTCTCTCTCTCACACTGTATCACTCACTCCCCTCCTTCCCTCACTTTCAGTATCTGATATATTCAGATCAGGGCTGTGATAAATCCTAGAAATGGTAAATGAGGCAGAAACATGATTTGCAATTGTCTGTATTAACAATGAGTCAATATAAAACTGGACTTGTAGAGATGAGAACCTCGGCTCATGGCTTTTGACAAAACTCGTTGGAATCTGTATTTGCACATCATTCACCACAAATAAGTGTAGCCATGATGTCACTGCAAAACACCAAGCTTTCATCAGCATGCATACAAATAAAGTCTGTGAAAAACAAACTCCAGCACAGAGACCTGCATTTTCAACAAGGAATAACAACGCAGACAGAAGTTCAGTGTGGCTTTGTAGAATCAATTAGTTATTAGTGACATTATGAATATATGGATATATATATATATATATATATATATATATATATATATATATATATATATATATATATATATATATATATATATGTGTGTGTGTGTGTGTGTGTGTGTGAGAGAGAGAGAGAGAGAGAGAGAGAGAGAGAGTGTGTGCAAAACTGGCTTGGACTGAGGAAAAATGAGTGATTACACCCAAACAACACAACGGCAGAACGGCTCCAAACACACCGCAAACAAGTGTGAAAAACAAATAATCCCGCACACAAACAAGCAAACGCTGAGTGATTTACGTCAGGCATAAAGGCGCTCCGTTTGAGCTCAAATGGACGCAGAGTGTTTTTTTTTTTTTTTTATGTGGCTGCAGGTTTTGGCAGCAGCCTGATGTTATAAAAACACAAAAATGTTGAGAAAGTATTTGAAGCGCATTATAGATATTATAGACTTGTAAATGATGATGCCATTTCATTGTGTTTCTAAGAGTTGGACAAAAATACATCCTTTAATGCATGTATACAGTAATACAGAACAAGTATTTTTTTATGTAGTACAGTATAAAGAATAAATAGACTAATAAAGGTTCTTCCAAATATAAAAACTTTTTTTCCAAAGATCAACATGCAACTGCTTGTCTTCCTCAAAGATTATTGCCTGAACTGTTTCTCATTAATCCAGACGTACAACAGTTTCTCCACCTCGACACCACTGTTCAGTCACACACTTCCTGACACTTTCTGCTCCCTTCTTTTGAACTGTTCTCTAAATTTTGTACATACAATAGCAGCAATTTGAGTGGCATTAAGAGCATATCACACTCATACATTCAATTCAATTCAATTAATTTGTATTTGTATAGCGCTTTTAACAATGAACACTGTCTCAAAGCAGCTTTACAAAGATAATGTGGTGATTAAAAGTGAATATGTTCTTTATAAGTAAGTTTGTCCCTGATGAGCGAGCCGGTGGCGACTGTGGCAAGGAAAAACTCCCCGAGATGGCATAAGGAAGAAACCTTGAGAAACTCCATACATGGCTATGGTCTCTTTTTCACTTCCTGTGTGCTCTCGTTAATTGCCTTTTAGCCTTATTGCTATCCATTTCAAGCTTCATGGTAGCATTTTTTACCACTTATGTGTTAAAAATGCACAGAAAGAGCAAAAGAGAACACTTTGGAGGGTATGGAAGCCATACGCTTTGGCATTGTGTGCAAGCTAATATGAGAGTCTTCATGAATCTGTTCTACCGCGAGATTGAAACACTCACCAGTCGCATTGCGAGAATCAGTGTCAAGTTCCGAGCATGCGATGGACGAGTGCTGAAAAAATTTTTCAGTGTCATAACCTGACCACATTTTTTTGACAAGTTCCACAGCTGACAAGTTCAGAGATATTATTGTATAGTAAATATACATACTATGGGCAAAAGTCTGTAGAGAGGTGAGTAGGGAGGACATAGTATAGTGGTTATGGCATTGGAAGGTTGTGAGATCAATTCCCACCGCTGGGCCCTTGGGCAAGGCCAGTAATCCTTAACTGCTCAGTTGTAAGTTGCTCTGCTGTTATTATAAGCTCCCCTCTTCTGAGAAGATGTTCCGCTAGGTGGTGTGGAAATTTTGGCTTTTTCAGCCACAGGGGTGTTAGTAATATACTGATGTAGCTGAGGTGAGGAGGTCTGGGGTGCAGTCAGTGTTCCATTTCACCCCAGAAAAGTTGAGGTCAGAGCTTTATATCAGGACCATAAACTTGTGTCCAAAATCCTTTACCTTCATATTTCTTCAGACCAATAATTCCAGAAGTACTTGAACCTGTTCTTAGAATAATAAATCAGTCTATTGGTTATATAGCTATATCTTTCAGTTATCAGTTCCCTAATTCAAAAACCTGAACTTGTCCAACTAGAGACCAATATCAAACCTCCCCTTTATCTCCAAGATCCTAGAAATTCATTCATGATGCAGTTATGCTCACACCTACTTTTGAATATTCATACATTCTTGAAATGTAGTAATAGCACAGAAACAGAGCTGGTTAAAGTAGTAATTGTCCTGCTATTGCCTCTGATTAAGGTTTTGTCTCCTTGTTTGTGTTGCATAATCGTAGTGCAGATTTTGACACCATTGATCATAATATCCTCCTTGTTTTTTTCTCTGTTTATTTTTTTATTATCTATAATTATTATTCATTATATATATATATATATATATATATATATATATATATATATATATATATATATATATATATATATAAATAAATTATTAATTATTAATTTTATTTATTTATTTTTTTTTATTTTATTTCTTTATCCTTTGTGTAACTGTCCAGTCATAATAAGCATTTCTCTGCATGAGCTTGTGTCCATGGATTTGTATTTGATGAACTAAATTTGAGATTCTGACAGTGTCAGTGCTGAGACCAACTACAACTTGGAACATTTCTAATACCTTTATTAATCTAAATTCAGAAATAAAAATGAGAAAATAAATAAATATGGTCTGTTTCAATGTTTCTCAGCCTGCATTGTGTTTCTGAGGCGTTTCAGCGGTGCCCCGTGCCTTGCTGCTCTCCAAATGGAAGCGTTCATGTTTTATTGCCACCCTCACTTTCATAGTCTGCCAATTTGGAGCCTTGAGTAAACAGTGCGTATGAATTGCTGATAATTGGTAGAGTTGCCAGCGGTATGGGAGAGAGTTCATCGGTCAAAGGTCAATGTTTTTGTGCTGCTGGCCAGATGCGAATGGGTCAGCGCTCATTAGGGGCATTTCATGTGGACCTGCACCTGAGCTGTCACAAGCGTTAAACTCGTTTAACACGTTTATTACGCATTGTAACTGCTTGCCTCACGCTGCATGATGCAGACTAGAAACGAATGTGAACAGGGGTGATTTAGAGTCAAGCTTTTCACTCATGCTTTTTCTCAGGCCTGTATTTATAACGCTTTATGATTGCATTCATAATTGTTTAAAAACAACGTATGGTCAGTTATTTTAATCTCTTCAGCCTAATATGTTATTATTTCTGGAGTAAGAGCCTTATGGTTTCTCTAAAGGTTCCTTATGAGTTGCTTAGCAAAACATATAACCATTAAAGTGTAGAGACTTTGTATCAGTCTGTAATATTTTACAATGGGTTTTTTTATTCTATGATTATTTAATCAACTACAAAATATACTGACAAATTGCTGTGTTTTAGAGAAATAAAACACTGTGATACTGTGGTTATGAGAACATTATTAAGATGATACACTTAAACTGCATATTAAATATATTTTAAGGACGGTTTATGTACGTTGGGTTCATTCATTTTGGGAATAAAAAAAAATATATATGTAAATTATGATGTCTTTTTTGTCTTTTTTATTTAATATTGAAAGCAGAAAAATAAGAAAACTTTATTATTATTGTTCACTTTGACCTTTTGTTGTTTCTGAGCATAAAATAAAGAAAAAAATTACTAGTAATTATTAGTTATTTCACAATACCTAATCTGATCGAAGGCCTAAAGTGTACAATATTTTTAAACTAACATCCAATCAAGAAATGTCCACTCTGGAGCCATTTTTGGAAATAATCAATAATATGAAACAAACTATCAATGTTTTTAAAAATCACAGTCATTCTAATAGGACAAGAAGCAGGAGGTGTGGGGTGAGGCGGGGCTGAGTGGAACAATGAGTGTATGTGCACCATAACATTGAAACATGTGTGGGACTCCCATTTCCTGTCACATTCTTCTTTTTCTTCTTTTGGCTGCTCCCATTAGGGGTCGCCACAGCGGATCATCCGTCTCCATACCCCTCTGTCCTCTACATCTGCCTTTTTCAAACCAACTACCTGCATGTCTTCCCTCAGCACATACATAAACCTCCTCCTTGGTCTTCCTCTTTTCCTCCTTCCTGGTGGTTCCATCCTCAGCATTCTTCTACCGATATACCCCATGTCCCTCCTCTGCACATGTCCAAACCATCTCAATTACACCTCCCTCACTTTGTCCCCAAAACGTCCTACTTGCGCTGTCGCTCTAATAAACTCATTTCTAATCCTGTCCATCCTTCGTCACTCTCAGTGAAACTCTTGCAGATATGCTTCTATCACAAATCACTCCTGCTATCACTCTTCTCCACTCCACCCTGTCTGCACTCTTTTATTCATTCCTTAACACACTATCCATTACATTGCACTGTTGACCGAAGGTACCTGAACTCCTCCACTTTCACCACCTCTCCAGTGCATATCTCCACCTCTCCAGGCTCTTCTTAACCTGCTCCCTACTCTCACCACAAATCACAATATCATTTACAAACATCATAGTCCATGGAGACTCCTGTCTGACCTCGTCTGTCAACACTTCACTGCTGTCATACTGTCCTCATACATGTCCTGCATCACCTTCACATGCTTCTCTGCCTCACCTGACTTCCTCATACAATACCACAACTCCTCTCTCGGCATCCTGTTGTTCGCTTTCTCTAAATCCACAAACACACAATGTAACTCCTTCTGACCTTCTCTATACTTCTCCATCAACATTCTCAAAGCAAATGTGGTGCTCTTTCACGGCATGAAATCATACTGTTGCTCACAGATGGTCACCTCTTCTCTCAGCCTGGCTTCCACTACTCTTTCCCATAACTTCATGGTGTGACTGATCAACTTAATTCCTCTGTAGTTACTGCAGGTCTGCACATCTCCTTTATTCTTAAAGATTGGTATCAGCAAACTCCTTCTCCATTCCTCATGAACAACCTAGTTAAAAACTCCACTGCCATCTCTCCTAAACATCTCCATGCTTCTCTATAGAAGAATGTCATCTGGTCCAACCAACTTTCACAGTTTTGCCACCTCCACATAATACATCCTTCTCTCTCTCGTTTACGTCATTCAACAGCTGCTCAAAATACGCCCTCCATCTTCTAAACACACTCTTCTCACTAGTCAACACATTTTCATCCCCATCCTTTATTGCTCTAACTTGCAGCACATCCTTCACAGCTCGGTCCATACCTATTTATCACCTCCTCATCAACTCTTCTCCCTTCACCTTCATGCCCATTAAAGTCTGACCGAATCACCAATCGTTCATTCCTAGGTACACCTTCTACCACTTCATCTAACTCACTCCAGAATTTTTTCTTCTCCTCCATCTCACAACTCACTTGTGGTGCATAAGCGCTGATGACATTTATCATCACCCCTTCAACTTCCAGCTTCACGTTCAGGAACTCTCTTGACCACAGCTGCACCGCCTGCATACATCACTTCTATCAGAAGCATTGATATTAACCTAATAAAATGACCCTGTGATTTTTTTTTTGCATTTTATTTGTGCATTAAGGTTTTTCTAGGGATTTGAAATAAAGGCAAATTGTGTTTTTGTGCAAATTAGTTAATATGACAGCTTTCAAGCAGCATACTTTAAACTGTAACTGTGAGAGCAAGCAGGTGCTGATGTTAAAGGCTCAAGGCCACCATGTACAGACATTCCTAGCTGCAGCCCATCTAAGACAAAACGCTATGAAAATAAGAGAAAAGACTATTTGGAATAAAGTAATACATTAAACATAAATCAGTGATTTGATAGAGTTTAGGCCAGAAGGCCTTGCTTGCCCTGATGGCCCGATACTAATACTTTATAATCTCAAGCTGCATGCTGTTTTATTTATATAATTTATTTATTTGTTTGTTTATCTATTTATTATTTCCCATGAAAGCTACTCATAAGCACTTATCTCAGGACTCAGGATATTGACAACTTGTTCATACTAAACATCATTTCAACTTACACACTATTGTGTAATACATTTATATTACTGTAGAACTGAGTGATAGATTCTGGATTGAAGTTGTTGTTTTTTTATTGATTTTTTTTTCAATTGATTAAAGTGATGCAAATTACATGGTGTTATTGACAGAATTTTAGACTTTAAACAGCAGCAAACTTTTCTTTTCCATATTTTCAATTCAGTCATGGCCATGAAAATGTAAAGCAGTTCCCACAATATGTATGCATAGTCTAATCAAAGCTTTAATTCTCAGCATGGTCATTTCAACCCAGCCATAATTACACATTACTCGGTTATACAGTCTCCAGTCTGAGTTTTGAACCACAAATGCCCTGACAGGCAAATACACCACTAATAGTCATGTTAGTCATATTCTGATTGGGGCGTCAGTGGCTACTTAATTCCAGGCCATGTCTCAGCGCTGTGCCAACGTTACCCAGGCCTGTCATGTGCACTGGAGCGCTAATATGTTCGACACAACAAACAAACATTAACGGTTCTTTCGGCAAACATTTGGGGCAAGTCATTGAAAGCTTATTGGCAACATACGTACCCAGAGTGCCTTGCTTTCCTCTTTCACTCCACCTGCCTTGCTAAAGTTACCACAAATCTTAATGTTTTGCCTCCAGGAACCGTGGCTCCAGTGCTGGTGATCCAGAGTTTGCTCATTTTCCTACTCAAAAGCACCAACTAACCCTGCTGCCAAATTGTGAGTTTTACATTTACATTTGTGCATTTGGCAGATGCCCTTATCCAGAGTGACTTACATTTATCTTATTAATTCAGCTGAGCATGGCTGGGATTTGATCCTTAGATCCAACGTCCAATGCCTTAACCACTAAGCTACCACCTCCCTTATTTCATTTAGTGTTCGCTAAAAAAAGTTAGCTTGTTCGCTAATACGATCGACATGACTCCACAGCTATAGAAACCATTCATTTTACTAGTAACATTACTAAGGCAAGAAACCCAATTAACACAAATTAACACATCTCCATTCACTGTCACCACAACTGCATCACCCGCAAACATCATCTGTAGCAGATGCATCAATATGAACTCATCAAATGACCCGGGTTTTCCATGCATTATTTCAGTGTTTCTGTGCAAATTCTACAGGAAAGAAAACAGAAAAGTATAAATGGTTTATGAAAAAGCGTAACATCTGTTTGAACTGTTTTGGTTGACCTTTCCTCACGATGTCCAGCTTTTTTTTTTTAAGTTTGTCTTGTATATGTCCTTGTAAGTGCGACAAAATCATCCACTGTGTTAATTCCACAAGAAAAAATTTGGAGCTTGTGCAGTTTGCTACAGATGCGGTTTTTGAACTCTGACCATCCAATAATAGGAGATGAAAATGGCAACATGTTTATATGCCTTTTAGAAGGCCTTGGAGTAAAAACTTTCTTTTCGGCTTCTCCCGTTAGGGGTCGCCACAGCGGATCCTCCGCACGTTTGATTTGGCACATGTTTTACGCTGGATGCCCTTCCTAATGCAACCCTCCCCAATTTATCCGGGCTTGGGACCGGCACTAAGAGTGGATGGTTCCCTGACCGGGAACCGAACCCGGGTCGCAGCGGTGGGAGCGCTGCATCTTAACCACTAGACCACCAGGGGACCTTAGAAGGCCTTGGAGTAATCAATCAAAATCTAATTGGTTAAAGCAACAGCTTCAAGCTACAGTATATAATCGAGAGAAACACTATGAAACAAAAAGAATAGAATATTGAGAATAATTTAATACATATTCGTGGACAAAAGAATATATTAAAAACATAAGTCAGTGATTTTTATAATGTTTAAGCCAGTACAGAAGGCCTGCTTCTGAATATCATATTTTCTTAGACTTTGTTTGGCCTGTCTTCAGACAGAATGAAGAGCAACTGTTCAACAGCATTTAACATTTTAAGTCTAATGATGTTTTTTTTTTAAATATCATGTTGAATCAAGAGTACCTCCGACCTGCAAAAAATGTAGAAAATACATACCTGGCATGGCTTCATGCATGACATTAATTCACACAGTTCTCCACTGATTTCTTGGACATTCTTTCACTGCATATATCTACAATATAATGGTGTATAAACTGTACATTTAGATTTGTACCCCATTTTAAATAGCTCATATAGGGCATATGTCTTTAATAGTACGTTTAATTACTGGTTTAATTTCCAACAAGTGTCTTAATATCACCTTACTGTTCATTCTGTCGTAATTGTACTCTCTCTTTCTTTTTACATCAAGAAGCACTTGCCTCATACTGTAGCAGTACCACTGCGTCGGGTAATGCTGCCAGTAATGCGAAATCATTTCCATCAGGCGGAGAAACTCGAGATGAAACAATTCACCTCAAGAGCCAAAATTCTTGTACTTTGTCAATCAACCAGATCAGAAACACACACACATACACACACAAAAAAAATGATTTCCGTATGTCTGAAAGCCGCCAGCGCTTGGACTTGTCTGGGTGATTTTCTAGCTAATGCCTTTGTCATGGAGTCAACACAAACTATAAAGTACAGTTTTGTAGGAGTTGCAAGACGGTGAGTCACTGCTAAAAAAGCTTGGCAAAGGCGACCCAGGGTACGAGACAATGACGCAAAAAACAGTAATAGAAATAGCCTGAGCAATGCCAGCACAGGTGGGAGCGGGATACAGAGCGGTAAATGATAAACAGAAAGCCTGGCAGATGGTGGAAGAAGAAAAGAAACCAAACTTTTCAGCAGGTGTAGGATGACCAGTGGGAGGAGGTGCGAATTAAAGAAGTTGTCGATTCTGAAAGTGAAGTTGAAAGCAGAAATAGAAATAATGACAGCAGCAGGTATGTAGGAAATAAGAGTGTACGCTGATAGAAATGTAGAACTTGTGGTAGCTGTGGCGAAAAGCATAAAAAACGCACCATCCAGCAGTCGTTATAGCTCCACCACCTGCTGTGTAATGCACCCACGATGATCCTTAAAGGAGAAGATTGTCCAAACAGACTGCATATCAACTCAGTGTGATTTAGAAAGCTGTTTTATGTCCCTCCCGGTGCTCATGAGACTTTGAAAGAGCCAAAGGACCAAAAAAAAATTCAAATAGCTTCAACTTTTGACTCTTGTGCACTATGTCCTGATATAGGTGGAGGAACGTTCATAGAGCTTGTCTGTTAATTGGGAATAACTTCCCTAAAGAGACCCTTGAGGGTCACTCGTTTTCTCCTGACCTGTCAGCACCGCTTTCAAATGCGGATTTGTCTCATTTCAGAGACTTCTTTTTACCATTTAATTTGAATCCCAGGCTACAGCTGCTGGAGCGATCATGGGAAGGAAAGCTTGTAATGCCTTCTGGCCCTGTACTCATCTTCATTACCGTGAAACACACAGGATATTGACCACATATTTTTGAAATGTCATGTATGAGAAAGATACAATTGAGTAAAGTCAGGAGCTGGATTTCAAAAGTCTTTTTTTCCTACAAATTCTGACCAATTCACACACACTATCCAGGTCTGAGCTGAAAAAACAGTTCAAGATTCATTTTATTTGTCACAAACATATAGTAGTGAAATATAAACTGCAATATAACTACTGTATGATTGTGACAAAATAAAAATCTTCAATCTCGTTTTTTAATTACAAAACAATTATTTGCAAAATTGTAATTGGAAAAATTCACAGTTAACAACTTCTTTACCAAGCAAGATGATCTTAACTTTTCTGAGAAACTGGGACATCATTTTCTACAAACGTATATATATATATATATATATATATATATATATATATATATATATATATATATATATATATATATATATATATATATATATATAGGTACTTTATAAGTGTAATTTTTTTAATACACATTTTCTTTTCATTACAGCACATTGGAATTCCTATTATTGTTCATTTTATTCTTATTTAATTATTCTTTACTATCTATCTATCTATCTATCTATCTATCTATCTATCTATCTATCTATCTATCTATCTATCTATCTATCTATTCATTTTTTTCTACAAATGATTAAACTTTGGTTATTACATGATTAAAGGTCATCTATAGGTCAATATCTGACCATAAATTGTGAGTCAGTTCATATTGACTTGTAAATCCATCGAAAATACTTCTGTTTTTTGAAACTCTGTAAAATCACTAACTGAAACCCCCGAGCTGTGAGTTAATATTTGCATGGCGCAGAGTCTTTAAGTGTTTCAGTTGGAGCGAAGGAATTTCCAGGCATCGTGAAGAAAAATATTTAGATTTGAAGTCCCTCAAATAAAATAGATACATTGAAAAGCGGTGTCATGGACCACTGAAAAGTGGAGAGTCAACTTCCTGTCCTCTTTGTGGCTTGGCTCAGATCTCTGAAAATGGTCTTACCTGCATTCAGGCCCTTTTTTTTAAGAGGAGATGCAGGTTAGAAACTAAGTGTTTTTCGGAGGAGAAAAGCTGTGTTTCAAATCAAACAGTCATCTCACACCGTTGACTCCTCCATCTTATTTATGAGTGTACCCATAAAAATGGCTTTCAATGACGGCGGTTAAAAAAAAAATCCCCTCCTTTATGTTGGAGACAGTTGTGATTTTTATTCTCATACATTTTACTGACTGATGTTTTGTTCTGCAGTTGAATGACTGTTTACAATTATTTTTGCAGACCAAACTAATAAAAAAAAGGATAAAAAAAAAAAAGAACCCAGTTGGATAAAACTTAAGAACTGGTAGCATCCTATTGATTGTATCCTGGATATTAGCACTGGTTATTAGTGAAAGTAAATGTACAACTTATGTGATATGTTAAAGCCTAATTACTATGATTTCTAAACATTTATAATTAAAATATAATATATGTATGTAGTATATATAAAAATGTCCAAATGTTCCACTTTATATCCATTGAAAAATCCTCCCTTAACATGAAGAACAGCTTCACATAATCCGGGCATTCAGACAGTTTGTTTCTCCAAACTTTTTAGCTGAAATACTTAAATACTAAATTCACTAGTTGGAGATAACTTACTAAATTCACTAGTTGGAGATAACTTACTAAATTCACTAGTTGGAGATAACTTACTAAATTCACTAGTTGGAGATAACTTACTAAACTCACTAGTTGAAGATAACTTACTAAATTCACTAGTTGGAGATAACTTACTAAATTCACTAGTTGGAGATAACTTACTAAACTCACTAGTTGAAGATAACTTACTAAATTCACTAGTTGGAGATAACTTACTAAATTCACTAGTTGGAGATAACTTACTAAACTCACTAGTTGGAGATAACTTACTAAACTCACTAGTTGAAGATAACTTACTAAATTCACTAGTTGGAGATAACTTACTAAACTCACTAGTTGAAGATAACTTACTAAATTCACTAGTTGGAGATAACTTACTAAATTCACTAGTTGGAGATAACTTACTAAACTCACTAGTTGGAGATAACTTACTAAATTCACTAGTTGGAGATTTCTTTGTAATCCAGTTCATCCCACCGCAGTTCAATAGGATTTAGATGCTGTGACTGGGTTGGTAATTCCATTATAGATTACACTCCAGACTGTTTATTCTCTAAATAACATTTATAGAGCTTGGATGTAAGCTTCGGCTCATCATCTTGTTGTCTGGTGAAGACAGTTCTAACAAGCCGCAGTCAAGACAGAATCAAATGGTTCATTTTAAAGTATGAATGGGAGCCATGTTGGTTCAGGATTCTCCCTGCTCTAAAACAACCCCGAAGCATTATGCTTCCATCTCCATGTTTGATTTTGGGGGTAAGGCAACTAATATCTCTCCTGTTCTCCATCTTACACAGCTTCTTCATGTCACATTTGAACTCCACAGAACTTTCTTTTACTCATTCACTGTCTAATACTAGTGTGATTTTGCCTTTTACCAAATTTGTTGAAAAACAAAAAGAATATACATGTCTCAAAAACCATCTTGGTGTTTCTGCACTTTTGACAGTATTAATGGTCAACGTCTAATGTTGGAACTTTTGAAGGTGTTAGTGTCCATTCATACCCTGGAATGATACATTTGGCATTTAGAGATTGGGTTGTGTCCCACCTCATGAAGATATCGAACCTTCGAGCCATCTAGGGATGTACTAGCTCTAATTGGATCCCACTTCATAAAAGTTTCAGACATCAATAAATATTCAAAGTATGCTGTTTGTTGGTCAATCTATAATGATCTCACTGAATTCATGAGTTGCAAAGGAGCTCCTGGTTCCACAATTCCAACTTACTTACAGTGAGGAAAATAAGTATTTGAACACCCTGCTATTTTGCAAGTTCTCCCACTTAGAAATCATGGAGGGGTCTGAAATTGTCATCGTAGGTGCATGTCCACTGTGAGAGACATAATCTAAAAAAAAAAATTCCAGAAATCACAATATATGATTTTTAAACTATTTATTTGTATGATACAGCTGCAAATAAGTATTTGAACACCTGTCTATCAGCTAGAATTCTGACCCTCAAAGACCTGTTAGTCTGCCTTTAAAATGTCCACCTCCACTACATTTATTATCCTAAATTAGATGCACCTGTTTGAGGTCGTTAGCTGCATAAAGACACCTGTCCACCCCATACAATCAGTAAGAATCCAACTACTAACATGGCCAAGACCAAAGAGCTGTCCAAAGACACTAGAGACAAAATCGTACACCTCCACAAGGCTGGAAAGGGCTACGGGGAAATTGCCAAGCAGCTTGGTGAAAAAAGGTCCACTGTTGGAGCAATCATTAGAAAATGGAAGAAGCTAAACATGACTGTCAATCTCCCTCGGACTGGGGCTCCATGCAAGATCTCACCTCGTGGGGTCTCAATGATCCTAAGGAAGGTGAGAAATCAGCCCAGAACTACACGGGAGGAGCTGGTCAATGACCTGAAAAGAGCTGGGACCACCGTTTCCAAGGTTACTGTTGGTAACACACTAAGATGTCATTGTTTAAAATCATGCATGGCACGGAAGGTTCCCCTGCTTAAACCAGCACATGTCCAGGCACGTCTTAAGTTTGCCAATGACCATTTGGATGATCCAGAGGAGTCATAGGAGAAAGTCATGTGGTCAGATGAGACCAAAATAGAACTTTTGGGTCATAATTCCACTAAACGTGTTTGGAGGAAGAAGAATGATGAGTACTATCCCAAGAACACCATCCCTACTGTGAAGCATGGGGGTGGTAGCATCATGCTTTGGGGGTGTTTTTCTGCACATGGGACAGGGCGACTGCACTGTATTAAGGAGAGGATGACCGGGGCCATGTATTGCGAGATTTTGGGGAACAACCTCCTTCCCTCAGTTAGAGCATTGAAGATGGGTCGAGGCTGGGTCTTCCAACATGACAATGACCCGAAGCACACAGCCAGGATAACCAAGGAGTGGCTCTGTAAGAAGCATATCAAGGTTCTGGCGTGGCCTAGCCAGTCTCCAGACCTAAACCCAATAAAGAATCTTTGGAGGGAGCTCAAACTCCATGTTTCTCAGCGACAGGCCAGAAACCTGACTGATTTAGAGAAGATCTGTGTGGAGGAGTGGGCCAAAATCCCTCCTGCAGTGTGTGCAAACCTGGTGAAAAACTACAGGAAACGTTTGACCTCTGTAATTGCAAACAAAGGCTACTGTACCAAATATTAACATTGACTTTCTCAGGTGTTCAAATACTTATTTGCAGCTGTATCATACAAATAAATAGTTAAAAAAATCATACATTGTGATTTCTGGATTTTTTTTTTTATTATTATGTCTCTCACAGTGGACATGCACCTACGATAACAATTTCAGACCCCTCCATGATTTCTAAGTGGGAGAACTTGCAAAATAGCAGTGTGTTCAAATACTTATTTTCCTCACTGTAGGAGACTGTAAAAAGGAAATTACTCATAATCACACACTTGGTGCTCACTGTCTTGTGTTTGTAATGTTTTAATAGTTTATAATTACACTCTTTGTGTAACCTAGATAAGGATGAGTTCCTCTTCGAGTCTTGTTTCTCTCAAGGTTTCTTCTATTTGAGTGAGTTTTTCTTGACCCAGTCGCCCCAGGCTTGCTCATAAATAAATACACATAAATCACTTATATTAAAATTTTTGTTCTATAAGTCTACACTAAATCTACACTCTGTAAAGCTGCTTTGAGTAAATATTCTTTGTAAAAAGAGCTATAGAAATAAATTCGAATTGAACTGAATACATTTCTATTATTGTTGTTTGCTTCTATGTTTTGGTAATTGTGAACGCATGTTTGCAGTGTATTTATTCTGAGATCACATGCCATTAAATCAGACTCAAACAACTGTTTTCAACAAATTATATAATAACATCAAATAATTTATTTGTGTGTGTGTGTGTGTGTGTGTGTGTGTGTGTGTGTGTGTGTGTGTGTGTGTGTGTGTGTGTGTGTGGTAATTCAGTCTTGCAGTCTCTGGCATGCTGTACTATTCAGTGACAACATGCAGACGCCTAAATCACATTAAGTTCCCGGGAGCCTTCTTATATTTATAAAGTAATCACTTCAGCAGTCAGCTAAATCCTCTGCTTTGTCAAATATCACAGTGGGGTTTATACAACCACCAGCTGTTTCCACATGAAATGGCCAGGTCTATTGATGCCTATAAGCAGTTCAGAGTTACAGTGACATAATTTTATATATATTTATATATATATATATATATATATATATATATATATATATATATATATATATATATATATATATACGGAATGATGATAAGGGATCATCTGCAATTAAAAACTAATATAGCGACTATATTGTGGGTTTGAGGTATTGTGTATGTTCTGCAAAGGATGTATGGATGTGGGTGGTAAAAAGTAAAGTGTTGGGATTTGAACCCACTATCTTCTGTACAGAAGTCCAATCAGAAAATGGTGCTGAAATCAAACTAAAGAATATGTGGTACTCACTGTCCATCTGCAAATCATTTAAAGTAATACTTAATAATTAATAAGTTGCTTGACTTCATGAGTGGCGGAAATGTTTTATTAAATTTTCAATAAGCCACACCCAGCAAAATGCCATGCGAATCCAGCTGGTCACAGATACTGACAGATTAAAAAAAAATAAAAATTGTGCAAATGTACAAATGATTTGTCGTTTAAACTCCAGATAAACATCGGAACAAAAAGTCATGACAGGACTGAAGTTATAGTCATGGAAAGCGTTTCTTGTACAGCAGCAAAGAAAACTGTCTGAAAATCATCACTCATCTGAAGATAAAACATTGAGTTATATGGGTAACAGTTTAAAGTAAGAATCCGAGAAACGCAAACACTTTATACAAATACTGCATTCCTCAGAGATGCTCTAGCATGCTCTTGGAGGACATCCCAGAGGTTTGAGGTGATGATCACTGATCTCACAGCTTTATCTTTGTGGCAATTGTATTACTTTTCTGTATTGCTGTTTCTTTCATGATTTAACATCAGAAGTTAATTAGACTGCTTGTCTCTTTCATCAGTGGATTGCAGTCATGCCACACTGAAATGCAATCACTGTCTAATTGCAGCCACAAGCTACAATCTTTAAATGAGCTATCTTCTTCTTCTTCCTTCAGCTGCTTCCATTAGGAGTTACCACAGCGGATCTCTACACCTGCCTCTTTCACAACAACAACAACCTGCATGTCTTTCACCACCACATCCATAAACCTCCTCCTTGACCTTCCTCTTTTCCTCCTTCCTGGTGGCTCCATCATCAGCATTCTTCTACTGATATACCCTTAACTTTCTCAATCAGGCCTCTCTTCCACTTTGTCCTTAAAACATCCTACATGCACTTTCTGTCTTTCGAATAAACTCATTTCTAATAAACTCATTTCTAATCCTGTCTATCCTTGTTACTCCCAATTAAGATCTTCAGCTCTGCTACCTCCAGCTGCACCTCCTGTCTTTTAGTCAATGCCACGTTTTTAACATAGCAGGTCTCACCACAGTCCTTTAAACGTCTCTTTCTCTCATCAATTTCAGAAAAAGGTTCCTCAACATTACATTGCACAGTGGCAAACATGGCCCTGTGAACAACTTTTCTGAAACTTCATCAAGTTCAAGTGCATCAAATTCACCCTATTTTTTCCTTAAAAAATAAGGAATATATTCTGGTTTATAAGGTAAATAAGGTTTATATTCTGAGTTTAAACATTTGATATGTTTTTTTTGTTTGTTTTATTGTCAATAGAATATGGATTCATGACATTTGCAAATTCAGTTTTTTTTTTAATTATTATTATTATTATTATTTTACACAGCTCCTGGACTTTTTTGGAATTGGGGGTTCCAATTGTGTTTACCAAAAACTTTCTGCCAGCATGTAGGGCGTTTCCTTAATGAATGATCGGGAATAAACTCTTATTCAATAAAACCATCATTGTCCGTCCCCCCCCTGCCGCAGAGACGGTAGTGTAGCATATCATGTAAATCTATAGGCTCAGTGTGTTTGGGTCAACGCTGCATGTATCTCCGGGGAGGATCGGCCGAACCCAATAAAGCAGCAGCGAGTGCGAGAGACGGGAGGAATGGAGGAATGGCGCCAATTCTAATAAGAGAAACTCAGGCCTTAAGAAACCGCTAATAGTTCCTAAAGTTTCCTGTCCCATGAGCATCGGTGGTGGGAGGGAGGGAGGGAAGGAGGGAGGAGAGCCAAGGCGGAGGCTGCTAATCAATGTCAGGCTCCTGGAAGAGACGGCTTTCCTTGTGTGTGTAGTATATTGGGGTATCCTGGAGAGAAAGCAAATGAGAAAGTACTGAATATTACTGTTCATTTATATTCTGAATTACAGCTACCTTATTGGGGTGCTCTTAGTCCAGCAGACTGCTTTAGCGTACAGGAGACCTATTTTTGTGAAAAGGAGAACTCCACCCAAGGGACAGAAAGAGGGAACGAGTGACAGAAAAGGACTTGACAAGTACCCATTTAGAAAATGAGGCTCAGTTCAGTCACATTTGGTGTAATTTAAAAAGAAAGCTGTGGTGATTTTTTTGGAAGTTTATATGTATACTGTAGAATATGCAGGAAATGTTTTTTTCCAGATTCAAGTAAATCAGAGAAATGTAGAATTAAGCGTAATTTTGTCCAATATTTAATTAAATTATATACAATGCTGTCTTCTTATAACGGTAGGCTTATAAAAATCGGGTGTGTATCAAGAAAAAAATCTTATGGAATAGTTGTTTTGGAATTGGGGTACACCATATACCATGGTATATAGACACACAATCACATAAGATTGTTAAACATCACATTTCAGAATTCTCCCCTTTGCTCTTATTATAATCTTTAATATTTTGGAAAGGCTTTCCATTCAGTTTTACAACCTGCCTCTGTAGTAATTCATTCACATGAGATTTGGTTCAATCGGGTGCTGAGACGTTTACAGTACAGAGAGACATTCAGTGGTGTCCTGCCTGAAACAATCCACCTCTTAATAACATCAGTATTATGGCACAGCTATAAAAAACTAATGGGATCCAATATCTAAACCCCATGAGTTTTGTATTTTTCTGTATATAACAATGTTGTTTTATGCATATGCTGTATAAAATATCATAAAAAAAAAACACCAATACCCAATAGATAAATACTTTATTTTTAATCTATTGGGTATGTTTTTATGATAATTTATACAGCATATGCATAAAACAACATTGTTATATACAGAAAAATACAAAACTCATGGGGTTTAGATATTGACGTGGTAAGATTGGAGTAATTATAACAAATTTGGAATATTTGTTTTATCATTCTGTTGTCCTGTGGGCTTTTTTTTGTATCTTCTACTAATTAAGATTTTTAAATTACATAGAATCTTCTGAATCTGAATCTGGAAGGGAGGATGGGGACCCTTGTAGTGACTTTGTACAATAAGCCTAAAACGTTCAAGTTAAAGTCAAGTGTTAAAATGTCAGATATATAACAGATTAGGCTGGTATCAGATTTAAAATCAGAATCAGGTTTGTTGGCCAAGCACACACAAGGAATTTGGTTTCAACTATTAGTGCCCCTTAAAGTACAGACATAAATAAAACTATACATTCAGCTTAGATTATACGAGACAAAACAGACAAAACTGATGTTCTGCAGTACTTATAGATATGATATGAAACAGGAAATATATATTTATGGTGAGTTGTTAACAACTCACCATAAATATGGTTGATTGCCTGGGGAAAGAAACTCCTTCTGTGTCTGACAGTTTTGGTGAACAGAGTTCTGTAGCGCCTGCCGGAAGGGAGGAGCTAAAAGATGTTGTGTCCAGGGTGCGAAGGGTCTGTAGTGACTTTTCCTGTAGTAATAGTTCCAAGGGCTGAACACCAAATAGTCCACTTATGAAAAAAGCAGATTTTTACAGAAATAAGGAATGACAGATAATTAAAGATATATTTTCAGAAAAGTGATAAATGCAGGAAAGGTCCAAAACATGTCAATAAGATTAGATTCTAGCAAGGGTTGACATCTGTATAGATTTCAAATAGTTTGCTTTTGGACAAGTACATGACTGGAAGATGGGAATTCTGGGATTTTGTTGCAAATAATGGATTTTTTTTTTTTTAACTGTATCATAGTTTTTAAGAGTAGAAGCAGAGACCACAGATTTTCAGAAATAGCAGATCCAGAAACCTATTTTTAGAAAAATAAAATTATGCCATATATAAATTTCTCTCTCTTGTTACCAATAGTTTGCTCCAGTTTCTTAGGGCTATGATTGCCCCAAACTGTTTTGCATTAAGGCCTCTGTCATTGAACTTGACAACTTCAACAGTGATGGAACTATGTTGACTGGATTTCCAGATGGAACCCAGATAAAACGGGGTTCTTTGAGTTTCTCATGGTTTCTTCCTCATATCACCTCAAAGAAATTTTTCTTACCACTGTCACCTCTGGCTTGATCTGTCACAACCCTGGGATGTCTGCAATTGTTTGGAACCAGTGCAAGCTTGTTTCAAACACATTGGCGTTAGTTATAATGGAGGATATATAGTGGAGTGGTGCACAATAAACGTTCACTGTAAAGCCTTTTATAAAAATAGTGAAAGTGTGAGTGCTGCGCATAAGACATTTCAGCGTCATTACCAGTTTGGTCGGAATGATTGTTTCCTGTCTGCTCATTTCGCCGAAACGGGTTTAGCCTTAAATAGAAGTCTCCAGGTCGTGTTCGAACGGCCCTTACACCAGAGAATATTGAGGCTGAATATCAAGCTGCCATTGTGATGAGACCTCGTCACTCAATTCCACAATGCGCATTATCGCCGTGTTGAGCAAGCTTCTTCTAAATGACAAACCCATGAGCAGACAGGACATGATCATGATGTCCTAACTGGTAATGAGGCCAGAATTCCATTTGTGTAGCCCTCACACTAACCATTCCTATAAAAGGCTTTTACAACAAATGCTTGTTGGTTAGGATGCGGCGTTTTCACCACTGAGGCCCGGGTTCGATCCCCGGTCAGGGAACCAAACCCACCCATTAGGGTTGCACAAGCCTTAGTGCTGGTCCCAGGCCCGGATAAATGGGGATAGTTGTATTAGTAAGGGCATCCAGCGTAAAAACATGTGCCAAATCAAACATGCGGATGGTCCGCTGTGGCGACCCCTAACGCGAGAAGCCGAAATAAATTGTTGTTTGTTGCTCGTTGCGCATCACTCCACTACTCCATAACAACTAATGGCAAGGGGTTCAAAACAAGCTCACACTGGTTCAAGACAATCGCCAATGCCCCAGGGTTTCCTAATTCCAAAATTTCAAATTGCCCTGCACCACCCTATATTTCCTGAGTTCAAAAATCTATTTCTTATTTCTGTGCATCTGCTTTTTAAAAATGTCCATTCTTAAAAGCACTACAAACATTCAATTGCATAAATATTGAATAAAGAGGTTTAAATTAGAAAGGTTTGATGGACAGTATAGTCTTGATTGTATGATTGATTCACCAAATCAGACACAGGGGTTTATTTTCTTCAGAGAATTTTGAATTTGAAATTTGAATTTTCTTGTTTCTTGTTGAATTTTCAGAGGCTCTGACCCTTAGCTTCCTAACATAACTGGGATATGTGAAGAAAAGAATTTCACTATCCTGTAGTGAATTTGATTTAGTGCCTTAGCTACCACTGATACCTTAAATTAAAAATTGTGTTAGAAGAGCAAAATGAAAATGTAACATGCTAATTGACAGAAAAATAGCCTTATTACTCCAAGCTCACTGTGCAAAATGATTCTGTTTATATGAGCCCTCTTTTTCTTATTCTAGCTTTGATTGTATAATTTAATATGAAGGCATCAACTGAACCCAGCATTAATCCACATAAATAAAAAAGCATTATGTAAGAAAGGATCTACACATTCATAAGCACTGCAATTCCTTGTCTAGCTATGTTTTAAGAGCAAACGTTATTTTTGTAAATATTAGCACCTGTGCTATTATTTTAACCAGTGAGGTGTCAGGACCCCGACACTGAGGCCATGTTCTTCAGATCAGCTAGACAGAGTGAAAATGTTCAGCTGGACAAGACAAATATTTATCCTCTATTATTTTCTTTTGCTGTGGCCTCCTTGTTTACTGTGTGCACCTCCTACACTTTCAGGAGACCAAAACGAACTTAACAAGAATGTGTATTAGTAATTGGTAATGCATATGAGCAAAACCATGGAAATGTGGCATACTAAGCAAATTTGACATATTAATTGTTTGAATTTTATACACTTTTTTCACTCACTAGGTTTTTTCAGTACCAAAAAAATGTAATCAGAACAACCTAAAGGCATAATAGCACTTTGTCCCTCTCAGTCCCTTCTTTGTAAAACATTTAAATATATGCAATTTGGCAGATGTTCTTATGCGGTTACAAAGAATCTGGAGAACTTTCTGTGCACACGGGACATATGCAAAAAACTATATTGGATGGGCATTTTAACAGTCATGATTCTGTAATGGAACTCACTGCATGGCCTTATTAAAACCTCCCGAGTTTGTCATCCACAAATGCAGGTTAGATCTTTATCCTGCAAAGAAGAAGGCATTTGTGAGCAAGATCCAGAAATGCCGCCATCCTCTCTTGGCCAAAGCTGATTTAAAATGTACTGAGGCAAATCAAAATTGTATTATTTTTTTTAGAAACAATGGACCTCAAATCTAGAGAGGAGAGTGACTTCCTGGCTTGTTATCAGCACTCAGTAAAAAAAATAAATCTACATTGCTGATGGTATGGGAGTCCATTAGTGCCTGTGGAATGTCAACTTGCACATTTGCAAAGGCTCCATCGATGCTGAATGGTATATACAGGTTTTAGAGCAACAATACTTCTATAAAATGTATTTGTATGTATTCAAGGCCTTGCATATGTTAGCAAGACAATGCTAACTGCATACTGCACAAATTACAATATTATATTACAATAAAAAACAAAATTTCCAGGTGCTGAACCGGTCTACCTGCAGTCTAGACCTTTCACCATTTAAAAACATTTGGAACATCATTAAACAAAAAACACAACAAAGGACACCCAGAATTGTTGAGCAGCTAGAATCCTGTATCAGACACATATGGGACAACATTCCTTTCCTAAAACTTCAGAAACTGGTCTCCTCAGTTACTAGTTGTATAAAAACAGAAGACATGATCCTGCACAATGACCTTATTGTTCCCTTAAAATGGTATTTATACCATTAAATAGTCAGTTTACATTTTTGATATGTTTTCTATGTTCTGTTGCAATAAATAAATGGGTTTATGAGATTTGCAGTCATTGCATTCTGTTTTTATTTACATTTTACACAACATCAGGACTTTTTTTGCCATTGTGGTTGTATACTGTATGGCAGCATGATTGGTTTTGATAGTCATGTCCTTTTGTAACAGAAAATTATTGAAAGACATCATCCTTCACATTTTCATCAGATTTAAAAGAGCTTATTCTTAGACCTAAAGCTAAACCACTTTCACACCAATTTAAGCTTTGATTGCTAGTCTTCTGCTTAGAAGATTAAAATGTTCTTCCTACTCCAGACAGTAGATTCATCAAGTGACAGTTATGTCAGGTGACTCTACAGAGTGAATTGCTTCTAGATTTGATCTCCAGGATGTTGTGGAACAGCAGGAATCTCCTGATCTCAGTGTGAAGGTTTTCTCCATGTTCTCTGGACAATTGGATATGCTGTAAAAGTGTGTGTGCACAGAGTCATATAATGGACTGGCATCCCATAGAGGTACTCCTGCCTCACACTCAGAACTCCAGCAAGGGCTCTGGGAACACTGTTCCCACAACATGGCTGAAGCACTGCTTGTAGATAAATGAGAATAAGATAGAACTGCCATCTGGCCTGACACATCTGTAACATGGCTAAGAAGGTGTAATTAAAATACAGTCAGTTGTAACGAACATGAACTAGGTGGACTCTAAACTCAAACTCTATACTAATAGTAGAGACTTCACATACTTCACTTTTCCAATGAAAGTACAGACTACAAAAAAGATCAGATGGCTTAACTTTTTTCTAGGAGACCATGCAACAGCTATTAGTTCAAATCCCATCACCAGCAGTTTACCATTACCATAACTAACCATCAGCTACTCACTTGAGTATAAATTAGAGGTCAGAGCTATCAAACCACATCTGAAGCAAACTATACAAGCTCAAATATATTTGTGTGGATTTAAAAGTGTTTTTTCATTCCACAACGGCTCATGGAGAACATTTATTTATTTGGTCGCAGAAACACTTACAAGAACATTCATAAGACAGAAAGCTTTTCAACAAAAGCTAGACATTGTGAGGGAAGTTCAGCCCAAACAGTTTGAAACAGTTCTTAAGCTTTTTCATGAACCGTTTGTACTGTTCTGTACTGTCACACTTTTCCTTTGTTTTAAATCCCCAGGAAAACCACAATGCACGGGAAAAAAATGCACAAAAACCTTTTATGAGGTTAATATTGATGCTTCTGTTAGAGATCATGTATGTAGGGGGTGATGCAGTTGTGGCTGCAGTGAAAGGAAACTTTCAGAATTGTGTTCATTGACTTTCTTGCTTTAGTAATTGCTTTATTTCTCACTGTATGAGATTCCTGTCTGTGATATCTCTGTTATACTGCAGTCTGTTATACTGCATTTCTATATAATATTTCTATAATGGCTATGGAATTAAGAGGTTGATTGATTGAGGCTGGACAGCACTAAAGGCCGAGGGGTGAAATACACAACCTGAAACTGGATTTTATTCTCCTATCTAATATCACAAAAAGCCTCCGTTTTTTTACTGGCCCACTTTTATTAACAGCGTTAGTATTTTGGGGTTTTCCTGTCCCCTAAAAAGATGCAGAACCTTTCGTAACCCTGCTCCTGTTAAGAACACTGTCTCTTTTCACGGCAGCTACCTGGTGCTACGTGAAGGTACTTGCTGTTTTTCGAACTTGATGTGGCACTTATAATACTGTGCGCAGACAGGCCTCGTGGCCCTAACAGACACCGCAGACTGCTTCGTAACATAGTCAAGGCAGTCCTAATGCTGAAACCTGAACCGCTCTCCCCCTGCGTCAGCCGTGCATGAAGAACAGTGTTCTCTATGCCTCAGCACACACACCCACAGTAAGCAGGATAGGTCTAGGGATAAAGACTCTCTGTGCAGGACTGGCTCATTTTCTTACATCGGTCATTTACTATATATAGAACAACAACAATTGAAAACACCGCCGAAAAAATACGACTATATTTTTCAGATGAATGCAAGTAAAAGAAATATTTCTTCGACATATGTCCATTGCTACTTTGTAAATATTTCTAAACAGCTCAGTGAAAAACATCATGCTTACAGAATACGTATGTAAATATATAGAGTACTTATTTTAACGCATTAACGTCCTATTTTCTATTAACCACTAAACAGTGCGGGTTAATAAAAACTCTTTCTATTCATTTTTCTCCGCATCTTTATGCATACTTGCTGAAATGTGTACATTAATCTGTATAGTGTATGGAAAAGAACAGTGATTGCAAAAACAGTCGCAGGTACTGTAAATAAGCAGCAGTGAGCAATCATCACACAGGTTTATGTTGTACTGTAAAAAGTGCTTTGCTCAAATCTGTCATACTGGAGAAATTATCATGGCCTTCTTCAGGAACTGTCAATAATACAGCCTTGTTACTTAAACGTTAAACATGGCCTTCTTCAGGAACTGTCACTAATACAGCCTTGTTACATAAATTTATGAGAGTAAATTAAAGATCACTTGCACATTTTCCCAAGAAATGATCCAGCACAGGAAACGACCCAGCGAGTTCCTTTAAAGAGGAAGAAATAAAGTTTCAGGTCGTGTATTTCACCCCTAAGCCTTCAGTGGTGTCCTACCTAAATCAGTCAACCTCTTAATACTATCATTATAATGCCACGTCTATAAAAACCACCATTATTCTAGAAAAACACAATATATTTTATACAGTGAGAATAAATATCATTACTAAATTACTTCAACAAGTCTCCTTTCACTGTAGCCACAGCTGCATCACCCACATACATACATCTCCAGAAGCATCGATATTAATCTCATTCAAAAGCATCTATATTAACCTCATACAATGACCCTGTGCATTCTTTTGGCATTTCTTCTGTGCATTATTGTTTTCGTGGGCATTTGAATTGAAGGCAAATTTTGTGTTTTTGGGCAAATTCTACATGAAAAATGAAAACGCAGAAATAGAAACTGTTCATGAAAAAGCAATTTCAACTGTTTGGGCCAACCTTTCTTCAAGCTTTTCTCAAAAGTCCATCATGTAAATGTCCTTGCAAGTGTGCCTGCGATCACATCAGTTTCTGCTCCTCTGTCAGCCATTATGAATTAAAAAATGAAAGAAAAAAAAAACTCAGACTCTATGTGCTGCCATATCAAACTAACAAAGTTAATACTGCTGGCTCTTTGACCATAGAGAATATTAGAAACGGGTCTGTTTCTTTAATCAATTGGATTTCATATTGGCCTCACAGGGCAGCTAGCTGGCCCAGAATAGCATTTTTCCATCCTTTGATTGGTTGGTCAGAGGGAAACTGTTACAGCCAAATTTAACTGGCAAAACACGTGTGTAGCTCTGCATATATTAGTACATCAGAGTTAGACTTTTTTTTATGCCTATGGACAAAAAGATATTGATTTGGTCTCAGACAAACTTAAAAATACATTTTCAAGAAAAGTTAGAGATCGTGAGGAGGTCTGCGAACCCTGAAGCTATCTAGCGTGTGTCAGCCCGGAAAAGGGTTTGTTCTCCACTTTCAGACCAGTGAATATGAGCGGTACCACTGGATTACAGCCTCTGAGGAGCGCTGCACAATATGAGTCTGCATCTCTGGTGAGTAGGTTGGATTTTATTTACATGTTTAATGTTTTTGTCATGTTATTAGACAAATATTGATTCTGAACTGCTCCAGATGATGTTGGTGCACAGTTGTGGTTGTAGTGTAGAGGTTTGGAGTCTTAACTAGGTTTCTTGCTTTAGTAAAATGGTATTCCCCCTCCATATGTGAAATTCCTTTTTCTCTGTAATGCCACACGCTGTTATATTGCGTTTTTGTATTTTATTGATGGTTTCTATAATTGCGACGTGATGGTGGTATTAAGAGGTGGATTAAGTCGAGTAAGTCCTCACCGAAGGCCCAGGTACCAAATGCACAGCCCGCCACTGCTATTAGGAATAACTAAAATCATATTCTTGGCCAAGAATATATTAAAATTAGGGATGGCAAGCCTTTTAGAAGACAAACATTGTAAGTTACTGTTGTCTGTAAAAGAGCCATATTCTAAACTTATAATGGAAACTTTGGTCCCAAAAAATCTCAGCACATCAGTTCATTACCTCAATATGAGAATGTGTTATGAGATAATGGTTTGTAGCTTTTGTTTTCCAAACGCTCTCTGTATCTCTCCCCTCTATAATGTAACGTGAGCCAGACTTGTGTGTAACGAAAATAAGTCAGGGTATACCTTAGCTTTGGGTGGGTGTGTGTGAGCACAGAGTGCACGGTGATGTCAGGATCTGGCTGGTGACCCCTGGAAAGCTCGATGAGGACGTCATCCAACGCTGGAGGCGAAAAAGTAAAAATGACCAACGACTCGAAGGAAAGGCAAGTAGGATTTTACAGCCATACTAAATCCAGAACTGAATCCAGCTCAGCTTTGAGTTTGCTGACAGGCTTAATTGACATTTCCTACTATATCACCAGTCAGCTCTAAAATTATTAGACTTATGAAAATGGGCAAAAAAACATATTATAACATGCACAGTTTGTAATATTTTAAAGCTAAAATACAAAGTTTTATTTAAACATCTTAAAAAAAAAAAAAACTGTGAAAAAAAACTTAATTAAATTGCTTTTAAAAATGCTTTTAACAATAGAGACTGTACCAAAGCAGATATACAAAAATAAAGAGGTTATAGGTTTGTTCCTTATAATTGCAAATTTATCTTTAATGTGCAAGCCAATGGCAAAGAAAAAACTCCCTCAGATGTATGAAAGACCTTGAGCTCAGCCATTGTAACAAACTATTAGGACTAATTAAGACTAAATATATATATTGGATCTCCTTAATTAAAGCTGATGTGATTCACATTCTGATGCATAGCCAACGATTTGATAAATTAAAGATACATATAAATACGATATGATTCAACCCCATTACAATGCAGTGTGATCCGATTAGATTCAACACAGTACAATTCAATGCAATACGAAGCAAGGGAAAAAAATATGATGCTATTCAATTCAATATGGTACAGATAGTTTACTTTTGTTTCTTTGGTTCAGAAAGACAGTAAATATTCAAATTAATTAAGTACCTTTTAAACCTCTAACACATGGCCCCTTTCACACACAGGCCTTTGTCTGTATAAATCCAGACATTTTTTTTTCTGTTCTGTCTCAAGGAAAATGCAGCTCTACCTCTGCCATGTTAATCTATATTCTGTACACCTCAGTCTCTCTGTAGTTTTGTGTAAGCGACAAAAAATCAACCTACATATAAAATATGGTCACAACTTATTGGTCACTTCTAAATAATACAAGTATAGCCATCTACTACTAATCATAACCGAACAAATCGGTTTTTTTTTTTAAAAGATGCAAATAAGTTAAAAACAATGAATTGGGAAACAAATAGCAAATCTTACCATCCCTAGTTTGATATGTGGAACGGTAAGTGCAGTGGTATGGTGGTATGTGTGAAAAATTGTCTGAGCGTATTAAATGTATTTGCAAGCCTCAGAAGCAGTTAAAGGAAGAAACATTGTAAAATTCTTGTTGTCGTGTCAAAAATGAGTCAGATGTCTCATATAACAAATAAACAATCCAAAACAATAAACATTATTAAAACATTTTTATTTCAGAGATAATCATTTACTGAGTTTCAAACCATTTCTGTTATTTCATGTCATAACTATAAATTCCAAATATGCAAAAAACAAAAAAATATAATATTTACTAACAAAAATAAAAAAAAATTTCCCATCAGGAACTAATGCTAAAAATGACATCCTCTGTCTATTTCAGAATTGATCTACACCAAACAAAACAACTTTCCCATACAATAATACAAATAAAACGTGCAATTTGTGCGGTTCCTATAGTAACGAAAACGAACGGGCTGGGTGGTTGTCGTGATGACATCAGAATGGACGGCCAGAGGCGTCTGTGGTAGTGCCTGAGTCAGCCTAGGTAATGACAGACCCCATCAGTTTTTCCAAGGCACGGCTCGGCCCGGAGACCTGCCTGTCTACAAAGCAGTAATAATGCAGGACAGGAGTCCTGAGGGACCTGGTGTTGCCTCGAGCCTGAGGAACCGTACACGTTCTTCATTTTCATACGTTTGATGCGCTTTAAGTGTGCCACCCGATGCCGGGCCCTTAAACTAACAAAATGTCACCCTCTGTTTCCTCTTTCTCCACTGCTCCCTACGGGGGGCTCGGGGGGCTGCTAGAGGCAATGTGGGTATGGTTCAATTTGCATATCCAGAAAAGAAATCTCGATTAAGCACATAACAGGTTCTCAGGTACATAAAATGAGTTTTTCAGGAAATCAAAATGTACAAATGCTGAAAATGAGCCTCGAGAGATGTCGTGAGTTTTTATTTCTTCTAAACACAATGATATGGTGTTAAAAATCATCTATTCTTACTGATGGCATTCAGGAAATGCTAAATCAGAACAGCATCTTAGTTATTCTCTTGCATAGACTATCATATATTTTCAGTGATTACTATTTATGATAACAGTTTTACCAGAGAAACTTATTTCTAGGATCCAAAAGACGTGTTGATAGAGGTGGAGGATGAAACCTGTGGTCTGATCTCGATCACAGACGAAAGGGGGGGGATGCTGATCCCTGACGGCCTGATGCGATCATCAAAGCTCGACTCTCTCAACACGACCAGGACATGCTCTTGGATCTGGGGCTTAAAGGAATTAAAAGAATGTTCGAGCTTATTTCCTTGTTATTTGAAGTTTCAATTTTTAACCTTGAATGTTCTGTAAAATAGAAATTATACAGTTACAAAGATTAAATAGTGCTTTCTTAAATAAATTTGATTGAATGTAATTACAGTCATGTACTGTAATGCTGATCAGGGGTTCAGGGCACAGTATCGCAAAGCTGCCACTCTTAACCTTTAACCCTCTGTGCTCCAGGGGTAATATATCATGGCTGACTCTGTGCTCTGAACCCAACTTCCTAACAACTGTAATGTACATGCGACAAGTATAAAGCACATTTACTTTTTTTACCTTCTTTTACTCTCAGCTAAGAAACAAAACACTATTTCTGCACAGCTATATTGTATTTGTATGTGGTTGTAACTGGTAGATCGGACCGTGATTGAGGGGAAATGGGGACCTTTTAAAGGGGATAGGTAAAATGGGGAACGAGTGTAAGTGATTAGTAGGAGTAGGACAGGTGTAGGTGATTAGTAGCAGGGAAAGGCTGAGTGAGAGTGTGAGCCTTGGAGGGCAGCGTCTTTTAGATCAGAAATGAAATTCTTTAAACTACTATTATTTAGTCAATTGTGCACATCATAAAAGCATTTCTCATTGCTTTGATCAAATTGCGAATGCTTTGGTTCATTAATTGAATTGATTCCCTACAAGTGTCTGCTGTTTACCTATTTCCAACTTATTAGTTGTTTATGTCGTGTTGAATAAAATATATTATACTGGTTTCACCTGAATAGTTTCAACCCCCAAAACATTTAGGCATCAATTAATTGCATACATCATTGAATGCAAAATGGTTAAACCAGTTGTCATCATCTGTCAAGCTTAAAGTATTAATAATAACAATTAATAATAATAATAATAATAATAATAATAATAATAATCAATAATTAATAATAAATTATTCTTGTAAACCTTTAATTGACAACAGAAACAAAAACACAGAGTTAAAATTTCTGAAAATGGATAAACAACCAGGAAACGCACGCACAAATTGCAAACATCCGGTCTCTTGCAATTAATATCCCTGTTAAAATTCATAGACACCATTCAGTAGAATTTCAGCCTCGTGCATTTTCGATCATTGTAATCCAAACTGCAGTTTATATCACAAAATACTGACAACATGACTAAACATTTTAATAATAATGTTTGTGAACAATGACAAAAGGACGTGATATTTTGACATGTTCATTGACACAAATACTTACTTTTGAAAGGATTTTGAGAAAAGTAAAGGCTTTTGCACATAATTCAATGTGTTTGTACAAATTGTTTTGAAAAAGCACTTATTGGTCCGAAAATATTAAGGGGGAGTCAAGAAATGCTCCAAAGCAACTGAGAAAAACTGTAATAAAGGCTGCTAAATCTACAGTCAGAGCACATGAAGCTAAGCAGCATTCAAGTGTTGGAGAAAATGCATGGAGCTGCAGAGAGAAAATGACAAGCTTGCCCATGTGGTTTGGACATGGTGTCAGATCAGATCAGCTGAAGGTTGAGCATACAGACCTGCAGCACAACGTCCAGACTTTCAATAATCCAGCTAATGGATGGTCAGAGCAGATGTGTCTTGATGACTAAGCAGGTTTGCTGTGGTTCGAGTGCGTATAAAAGCTGAGCTCTCTTTGTTCCTGGTGTAAGATTGCATTCTGCTTCAGGGAAATTTGTCTGTTAATTATAAGGCAGCTCGGATTTCACTGTGGTTCACCGCTTTGTAGAAAATGTAACCCCTCCCCTCGCTACACATCTTTCCTGTAATTGACTTTTACAAGTTAATGTGTTTAAAGAATGGTACTAAGATGTCTCACACACCGAAACTGGACAGTGAAAGACAGTGGAAGACTAGGCAGTATCAGTTCCAGCTAGTTGGTTCCTGTGATTCTTTCCCTACTGTAGCTTTGGATTCTACGCTGGCAGGAGTGGAACTCGATATGATCAAGTGGCCTTTTAATGTACAAAAGCCGCTGGAGTTAATATTAAATGGCAAAAGAAATGACAAATTACAATTATAACGACAATTAAAATTAACCAAAAAATCCGATACGCATATTGTACAGCCTTAGCAAGCAGAAAAGCATCTCACAAACCATGCCAGTTACATAACAAAAGTCCAGACTGAGTTCGACGGCTGTCAGACAAGAACAAGAATCACTGTCACTAAACAGAACAGTCACGGAAACTGGATAGCTAGCTAAATATCGGGAAAAAAACAAGCAATGGTTCCAAATCACACCATTCTTTGAAAACTCTAGAGATTGTGAGGTGTGTGAAAATCCCAGAGGAGAAGCTTCTGAAATACTAGACTATTCCATCCACTAGAATCCAAATCTAATGTAGGATGAGAACATGACCTGTTTGTGTGCCTCATTTATATAAAAAGGGGGCTTTTTCAAAGAGTGAAATTCTTTCTTTGTGATACATGATACAGAAAATGGTGTTTCAAGGCCCCGTTTAAGCTCTTGTCTCTCTCCATTGTATTGGCCTTGCCGGTCACTGAGACAGAGCACACTTCTTACCACTTGTTCCGTTTGGCTCTGCCCAACACTCGTGAAACGTCGCTCATCCACATGCCTGCTGTAACATACATATATGCTTTATACAGTATACTTTCCTAAAAAATACAGTTTACATCCCCATACTGATCACTGTCCTTTAAGACCCCTGGGTAATCTACACCATGTCTTGACTTACCACATTTTCAAGTTACGATGGGGTCATTAAAACACACCTCCATCATAAGTGGGGGACTATCTTAAAAAAAAACAGAAAAGAGAGAGAGAAAGAGAGAGAAAAGAGGAGACCACAAACATTTGCCATTTCATCTATGTACACACAAGGTACAGTTAAATTCATTATTGTCATTGAAATATGATAATAGCTCTCTCTCTCTCTCTCTCTCTCTCTCTCTCTCTCTCTCTCTCTCTCTCTCTTACACACACACACACACACACACACACACACACACACACACACACACACACACACACACACACACACACACACACACACACAGAGAATCCACCAGCTGCTAAGGTGTGGTTCTGACTGTCTGTAGTTATTTTAAGACACGGTTATTTCCAGTGTATGATGTCACTAGCATTTCAGGGTGTAGCAGCGTCACAAATAGGGAATGCTATATAGATAATAACTTACATTTACAGCATGTTGCAGATGCCCTTATCCAAAGTGAGGGTTAGGGGCCTCGCTCAAGGGCCCAGCAGTGGCGGCAAATCATAACCTTTTGATTCTAAAGTCCAATGCTTTTCCCACTGAGCTACCACCTCCAACTCCCGATAATACATTTCATTGGGACACTTTTATTTATTCTTAATGTGTACATTTGAAGTGGGTTCGGTTGGAATGATTTCTGCAGTAGTGCTCAAATCACAGGAATGATATAACCGAAGCCTTGTCGTTATAACCAATACAATGAATACAACCTGAATAAGCTTTAATCATTACTCCCAACAATTTCTCCGGGCTGTATCGTTTTGTAGCCTGTATATCTTTTATCATGCTAACATTCTTATAATTTGTATTATTATTATTATTATTATTATTATTATTATTATTATTATTATTATTATTATTATTATTATTATTATTAATCAATGTATAAATTGATATTTAGTTATTGATATTTAGTTCAGCCCCATGATTACTTTTATACAATGCTTCAATAAACAAGAAACTGATCAGACATGATTGCTTGTCTTGTCCACTCTAGTGTAGAAAAGCCTTTTAAAGAATATAGCATGGTGCACGCATACAAGCGGAGTGGTGCTCATCTGAGGTTATAATAATTGTAAGCACTTGTGGAATGCAGCTTGACAAATCAATTGATATAAAATAACCTATATATAGACTTATAATTTGTTCCTGAGCTGTTTAAAATATAAGAGCATTACAAATATTCAACTTTCACAAAATCCAACACTGGAAACAGGATGCCAGGTGAAAATACAGAATTCAGTAGAGCAATTCATGCCATATACATTCCTTTTTATTTCTACTGTACATTGTTCTTAGAAGTAAATAATTTTTGACTGCACATCATTCTTGACTGTACAGCATACCGGAATGTATAACATTCTAGACTGTATAATGTTCCAGAATGTATAATGTTCCGGACTGTACATCATTCCTGCCTGTGCAGTGTACTGGATTGTTCAATGTTACAGACCATATAATGTTCCAGATTTCACAATGTTTCACACTAAACAATTTTTAGACTGTATTATGATACAGATTATATAATGTTCTAGGCCGTATAAATTCCCAGACTGTAAATTGTCCCATATCATACATTGCTCCAGATTGTACAATGTCCCAGACTGTATAAGGTTCCAGACTGTACAATGTTCTTAATTGTACAGTGTTCCAGGTTGTACAATGTTATAGAGTGTACAGTGTTAAAGATTGTACAATGTTCTGGAATGCATAATGTTACAGACTGTACATCATTCCTGACTGTACTTTGTATTAAATAGTTCAATGTTACAGACTGTATAATGTTATAGACTGTAATATATAATGTTCTAAATTGTACAATGTTACAGACTTTATAATGTTCCAGATTGCACACTGTTCCAGACTGTATAATGTTCCAGACTGTACAATGTTTCAAATTGTACAATGTCCCAGACTGTACAATGTTCTAAATTGTACAATGTTCCAGATTATACAATGTTCTAGACTGTATAATGTTCCAGTACAGTCAGGAACAACATAGAGTCTGTAACAGTGTACATACTGTTACAGACTCTATGTTGTTCCTGACTGTACTGGAACATAAATATAAAGTTCTGGACTGTACATTGTTCCAAATTGTACAATGGTACACACTGTATAATGTTATAGACTTTATAATGTTATAGACTTTATAATGTTATAGACTGTACTGTATAAAGTTCTGAATTGTACAATGTTAGAAATTGGACAATGTTACAGACTGTGTAATGTTATAGACTGTATAATGTTATAGATTGTATAATGTTATAGACTGTGTAATGGTATAGACTGTGTAATATTATAGAGTGTACCTTATAATGTTCTAAATTATACAATGTTCCAGAATGTATAATGTTCCCGGTTGTACAAAGTCCCATGTTGTAAATATTTCCTTATAATATATTTTGTTTAGGCAGCATTTTTTTTCCTGGCTGTATGTCATTCCTGACCAGTGTACCAGAGTGTACATCTTCCCGCTGGTACATTGTTACAGGCCGTAGCTCCAAGTAAAAGTTAAACAACTTGTTCAGTGCGAGCCTCAGGCTTTACTTTTACTTGTTATAATTGTACAATTACTCATTGAACTCAGTCCAAGACAGCATGTTAGTGTGGAGTGGTGGGAGGAACGTGGGTGGGAAGAGGAGTGCAACAATCTCTGGTGTCAACCTGCTACATTTTGCCAGACTGTAAGACCAATAAAAATGTTCAAAAGCTGAAAAAAAAAATTACAGCTACAGCAATGAATGACATTATTATAAAAAAGAGATGAAAAATTTAAATGGTAGCTATATTCATTATATTATAATTATATGTTTTTAATGTATCTTTAATTGATGTTTCTATTACACCAAGTTAGGCATTATTTTCAGTTTTATCACTATTATTCTGTTTAATCCACAACCTTTTTTTCCACTTGATCTTTTATTTGACCCTCTGGGTTGGAAAAAAAAAAAAAAAAAAAAGATTTCTTATCCATTCATCATCAGATAAGAATAAATTAAACAGATCTGTTCTGTTGGCAGGAAATTTTAATTACATTTTAAACATTTATTTTTAGTTATAAGACAAATTATCTGCTAAAGAATACAAGAAAAAAAGGAGTAATAATGTCTAGAAATAGGTTTCTAGATCTTATTTATTTTAGACATATACATTTGGTTTATTGTGATCCTATAATAAAAGAAATAATACATAAATGTATGTGCAGTTTATTGAAATAATTCTATTTGCTTGTTTTTTGGTTTGTTTTTTTGGTTTGAACAGCCCTGATAATAGCATTCAGGGACACACAACACATTGACTCATATCTAGAAAACAATTTTAATATATGAATGAATTAGAGCCGTTTATTCATGAATGATAATCATTTATAAACACATTAACTTGCAAATCCTCATGAGTCCTGAGCTCTGTTTCTTAAGCGCTTTGTAAAGTGTTAATCTCTGACTCATTTAAAGCTCTGTTTGTGGCTGCATCATGGAGCTGAGCTTCCTGAAACACTGATGTTTATTATTCCAGTGAGTCAGTAGCGGGCAAGTGGAATAAAATGACAGAAGGGATGTAGATGAGTTTGGTTAATGGTCACTCTCTCCTCCTGTAATGATTAGTCAAAATAAACAGAAGTGGTAAGGTAGCTTGGAGTTAGAAGGGTGCATCAGCCATACTCATTGGAATGGGGTAGGGCAAACAGCTGTGTGTCTGTGCTCAACATGCCTTCCAGGTGTATCTATTTCTACTGATATCTTCTTAGATGAAGTGGATGTTCAGTGGATAAGGCTCGGGGTTACCAATCGGAAAGTCAGCGACACATGCCTCAGCACCACTATTGGGCCCTTGAGCAAGGCCCTTAATTTTCTGTGCTGAAAGGAGTGCTGTATCAAGGACCACCATGCGACACCCCATCATCACTGGGATATGCAAAGAAGAATAGTGTGTATGTGACAGGTAAAAATTTCAGAGCACCTGGACTTCATTAAACCCTTTATTATGAAATATAAAGATTTATACATCTTTGATGGCAGATTTAAATTTACAAAGACTTGTTTTCTTGCACACGATGATCACAAATTGTTCTGTATTGTTGAAAGATTTATGATCAAACTTTTGATGTCACCCATATGAGGATGGGTTCCCCTTTGAGTCTGGTTCCTCTCAAGGTTTCTTCCTCATATCATCTAAGGGAGTTTTTCCTTGCCACTGTCGCCACGGCTGCTCATCAGGGACAAACGCACACCTTCACCTTCACTGTTGTTTTCTGTAAAGCTGCTTTGAGACAATGTCTGTTGTGAAAAGCGCTATACAAATAAACTTGACTTGACTTGACTTGACTTGCATGTGGTAAATCCCAGGGGTCCCCATGGACTCTCATTTGTACTTGGGCCCACAAAAAGAATAAAAACTTTAATTTCATTTATTTAAAACTTTATAATAATATTATATTATAATAATAAATATTATAATAATATTTTATTTCCACTTTTTTGACATATTCTGATAGATGACCACTTCTGCCTGTGCCAATGTCCCGTACTTGTTTCAGTCGCTTGTTTTCTTTTTAAATAAATGATCAATTATAATTTATAAATTATAAATTAAGCTCCCACTGATTCTTCATTATGGTGAATTACATTTTTATTATATAAATGGTCCCTGAGTTACGATTGTTCGACTTCTAATTTTTTTTATCTTACAATGGCGATAGCAATACCACAAAATAGTAAAAAATACAATATATATAATATAAATAAAAGATAAATTAAGAGCAAGTTTTGTTCGGCAGGCAAACATAGCAGTGTCGCCGTCCACTCGCAAACCAGCGCTCGTCCACGCATCCGCATTGTGATGGCTAGACGACTGGGTCAAAGCACTGTGGGCTGTTCACGCTCTGCAGTGGTCAGTATCTATCAAAAGTGCTCCAAGGAAGAAACAGTGGTGAAACAGTGACAGGGTACTGGGTGCCAAGAGCTCAGTAATGCATGTGAGGAGCAAAGGCTGGTCCGTGTGGTCAAATCCAACAGATTAGCTCCTGTAGCTCACATTGCTGAAGAGGTTCATGCTGTTAATGTCGATGAGCCAGGACTGTTTTGACAGCAAAAGGGAGATGAACAAAATATTAAACAGGTGGTCATAATGTTATACCTGATTTTGAGTTTGTGCAAAAATTGTCTTGCATGAAACAACACAGAAAAGGTTTGGGAGGTATCATATATTCTCCCCTGGAAAAGCACCCAGCTAATGTTTTCTTACATGCTAGAACACATTACATCTATTTTGTTTTACTGCTTGTAGCATTCTAAAACATTATTTTTTTCTTTTCAGGCATAAGGCAGCCATGAGGGCATTTCATAACATTATGGAAATTGTGGAATCATCAAATAATGTGTATTTAAAACAGAGAAAATTTGGTCAGCTGGCAAGTAGATATTAAAGAAGATTTAGGACAATTTATTAGATAATCTTAAATATTAAATAGTCTTATATAATGATGAGTTATTGCATTATTGTGAATTTGTTTTCTTATTTGTGGTAAAAAAAAAACTGGTAGAACTTCTTTACCGTGAGTTTCCTGAGTGCTAAGTGAGATGAAGTAAAGTTCTCTATGTAAACAAAATATATACCGATTATTAAATATGTTTGAAAATAGAATGTGCATGAATAATAGGTCACTCATCCTGTGAGGTAGTCATGACTCGATGATCACATCCTTTAGCAGAAACGAGCAGTGTGTTAAAAACTCAATGAGCAAACATTGCAGCAGAGGCAGATCCGTGTGGTCTTCACTTCCATTCTAGGGCAAACCCACCTAATGTAGCTTCAGTGATACACCTTGTGGAGAAAAAACAACTCACCAGACAAGAGGTAGAGGCAGTGGAAGAAAAGAAAAGAAAAGAAAAGAAAAGAAAAGAAAAGAAAAGAAAAGAAAAGAAAAGAAAAGAAAAGAAAAGAAAAGAAAAGAAAAGAAAAGAAAAAAAAAGAAAAGAAAAGAAAAGAAAAGAGAGAGAGCCACAAATAAAGATGAGGGCTGGAGCTAGAGATGGATTCAGTTGAGAAAAAAAAGCAGTGACTCAAACGAGGACTGATGAAATTGTACCAGTGTTGCAGTGTCAAGTCACATCCCGTCAATCACGTGAACACAGAACAGCAATGACACCTAAATGCCTGAGTTTATTTAAGGATAATCATATTTCCTGTGAGAATATTATGGGACGAGTGACTTTAAGGACGGTGCAATTCTTTATGCAGTCGGATGAGATGACATTATTGGAGTGTGAAACCAAGACGCAGCAAAAATAAACACAGGCCCTCGCATATTTTGAGCTTCAAAAGCCCCAGCCTTTGCTGTCTGGTGAAGTCATCAGGAGACCTGCTGTTCTACTGGCACACACACACACACACACACACACACACACACACACACACACACACACACACACACACACACACACTTCACATTTTAATGATGCAACATGCACATTTCTTATTTACAGCAGGCCATGTACCCCCAGGCCTTCATTGGTGTCAAGTGTATGTATATGAGCAACTTTGACAAGTCAAACTGTGATGCTAGAAGAATTGGATCTCCAAAACCTCTCCAAAACAGCAGGTATTGATCTTTACAAGGACAACTTTTAAACCATCAACAGGTCCTGCACTTTGTAAATGCAAGGCTTATTGATAGTGTGTGGGGAGGATAAGCTTGCCCATTTGCCCACACACCCTACCTTCCACATGATGGCCAGGTCACCCTCATTCTTTACTCAATGGTCCATTTCTGATGGTGTACAGGGGCTAGGATTTCACACAAAATAAGCTTTAATACAAAGGAGTCAGAAATCCATCAAAGCTGTGATCAGAACCACTTAAGAACCATCAGAACTGGACCACTTATCAATAGAAGAGGTAACCTGTACATTTTCTTTTACATCATGTGGAAGACAGGGTGTGTGTGTGTGTGTGTGTGTGTGTGTGTGTGTGTGTGTGTGTGTGTGTGTGTGTGTGTGTGTATGTGTGTGTGCGCATGCATCACTTACCTATGGAAAAGCTGGTGCCAGGATGCACTATGGAAAGACGGCAAGCCGGTGAGGCAGTGTGAGGTTCTAGGTAATGTTTTACTTTTAAATCTTGGGTACTGGCATTCCTGTGAATGCTACTTTGACATGTACCACCTACCTAAACATTATTACAGACCAAATACACCCCTTCATGGCAACAGAATTCCCTGATGGCAGTGGCCTCTTTTAGCAGAATGATACTCCCTGACACACTGCTCAGGAATGGTTTGAAGAACATGACAGGGTTCACGGCATTAAAATGGCCTTTATTCAATCAAATGGCCTTTATTCAATCTCTATTCAATCAAATGTCTGTAAGACAAACTAATCCAAGCCATTGCTTTGGCGCTAAACTGCACACCTTGAGAGGTTTTCGAGGACAAATATCAGCAAGAAGATTTAATGCCATGGCTAATCAGTATATCATTAAAAAAAGAGTCTTGTTTATGTTTAATGAAAAAACACTAGGTCTGTTTTAGAGCTAGTGATGTAAAGCTGCATTTCATCACTGAAGTTAAGTCTGAAGTCTCATGGTGCATTTCTACATTTCTGACAGACTGCTACAGGTGCTGCTTATTAAATCCCTCAACTTGCACTGGCTGAGAGTAAGAGTCATCTGACAGCAAATGAAATAAATAATATAAATAAATTCTTAATCATATATAAGTCCACCAATCAGGTATAACATTATGATCACCTGCATAATATTGTGTTTTTGCTGCCAAAACAGTCCGGATCTGTCAAGCATTAACAGCATTAACTTCTTCAGCAGTTTGAGCTACAGGAGCTCATATGTTGGATTGGACCACACCGACCAGCCCTCACTCCCCACGTACATTACTGAGCCTCGGCCGCCCACGACCCTGTCGCTGGTTCACCACTGTTCCTTTCTTACACCACGTTTGATAGATACTGACACTGCAGAATTTGAACAGCCCACAAGAGCTGCAGTTTTGGAGATGCCTTGATCCAGTCATCTAGAAATTACAATTTTACCATTCTCAAACCCATTTTTTCTACTTTTAATACATCAACTTTGAGGAAAGAATTTAATTTGCTGTCTATTATATCCCACCCACTAACAGGCACCATGATGAAGACATAATCAGCATCATTTGCTTCACCGCTTATAATGATATAATGTCATAATGTTATGCCTGTTCAACTGATCTCCTCAAGTAGCCCTCTTTTTTTGACCCCGGCCATTTGGGTTGCACAAGCCTTAGTGCCGGTCCCAAGCCCGGATAAATGGGAAGGGTTGCGTTAGGAAGGGCATCCTGCGTAAAAACATGTGCCAAATCAAACATGCGGATGGTCCACTGTGGCGACCCCTAATGGGAGAAGCCGAAAGAAAGGCATGTGAACAGTAAAATCCATTAGAAATATTGATCTTCGCACATTTGACAAGAAACAGCATAATCCAAAGGCCCATAAATGAAACCCCAATTTGTAGAGATTCCGCAGATTTCTGAAAGACGTGTAATTTATATTTACAGTATAAAATTATTATTCTGTCAGTCAATATTGAAGTAAACTGTAAAAGTGGCGTCATGGAATAAAAAAAATCACAATGTAATAATTATTTACATTTGTTACGAGCTGTGTGGTTGGATTAGATGTTATGTAATAAATTCAGTTACATCATCATTACAATATAATGACTGTCATCATCAAAAAAAAAACAAGCTAGGATAAGATATGAGTCTCTTTCTACACTCTACAACATATTACACATGTTTAAACCATATTTCACTTTAAAAAGTTGATGATTGTTGTTTTAGATTAGATTACATTAGATTAGATTAGATTAGATAAAACTTTGTCATTGTGCAAGGTACATGTACAGAAGCATTGAAATGCAGTTAGCATCCAACCAGAAGTGCATAAATGGAATATTTACAATAAATAAAAATAGGGCATGAGAAACCAGCCATTAGTGTTGCACAACCAAGTGCACTCTTAGTGCCGGTCTCAAGCCCGAATAAATGCGGAGGGCTGTGTTAGGAAGGGCATCCAGCGTAAAAGGTTCCAAATTCGAATATGCGAATCACGAATCAGAAATTCATACTGGATCGGTCAAGGCCCGAGTTACCACCAACCGCCACAGGTATCGTTAGCCAACAGGGTACCAGTATAAATTGGGCTACTGTTGGCCGAAAGAGGAGAAGGAGAGGAGGAAGGCGTCTACAGAGATGGCAGGGAAAGGAGAAGTGTAGGAGAGTGGAGGTTCGGGTTGGTACTTTAAATGTTGGTACTATGACTGGTAAAGGGAGAGAGGTAGCTGATATGATGGAGATTAGAAAGGTAGATGTGTTGTGTGTTCTGGAGACCAAGTGGAAGGTGAAGTAAGGCAAAGAAAATTGAAGGGGAATTTAAACTGTTCTATCATGGTGTGGATATAAAGAGAAATGATGGTGTAGGGGTCTGAAGGAAGAGTACGGTAAGAGTGTAATGGAGGTGAAGAGAGTTTCCGATAGAGTGTTAAACGTGAAGCTGGAAGTTGAAGGGGTGATAAAAAATGTCATCAGTGCTTATGCTCCACAAGTGAGTTGTGAGATGGAGGAGAAGGAACGATTCTGGAGTGAGTTACATGAAGTGGTAGAAGGTGTACCTAGGAATGCATAATTGGTGATTGGGGCAGACTTTAATAAGCATGTAGGTGAAGGGAACAGAGGTGATGAGGAGGTGATGGGTAGGTATGGCCTTAAGGAGAAGAATGTGGAAGGGCAGATGGTGAACACTTATTTTAATAAAAAGGAGGATCATAGGGTGACGTATAAGAGTGGAGGAAGGTGCACACAGCTGGACTATGTTCTATGTAAGAGATGCAACCTGAAGGAGATTGGAAACTGTAAAGTGTTGGCAGGGGACAGTGTAGATAGACAGAATTGGATGGTGGTCTGTAGAATGGTTTTGGAGGTGAAGAAGAAGAGTAGAAAAGTGAGGAATGAAAGAAGAACAAGATGTTGGAAAGTATAGGAGGAAGACTGCAGTGTGAGATTGGGAAGGATCTGCTGCAAGTTAGAGCAATAAAGGATGAAGACGGAAATGTGTTGACTAGTGAGGAGAGTGTGTTGAGAAGATGGAGGGAGTATTTTGAGCAGCTGATGAATGAGGAAAATGTGAGAGAGAGGTTGGATGGTGTGGAGATTGAAAAGCAGCAAGTGCATAGGATTAGTAAGGAGGAAGTGAGAGCAGTGATTAAGAGGATAAGGAGTGAAAAGTCAGTTGTACCTGATGATATACAGGTAGAAGCATGGAGATGTTTAGAAGTGATGACAGTGGAGTTTTTAACCAGGATGTTCAACAACATTCTGAAAGGTGGGAGGATGCCTGAGGAATGGAGAAGGAACGTGCTGGTACCGATCTGCAGTAACTACAGGGGAATAAAGTTGATCAGTCACACCATGAAGTTATGGGGAAGAGTAGTGGAAGCCAGGCTGAGAGAAAAGGGGACCATCTGTGAGCAGAAGTATGGATTTATGCCGAGAAAGAGCACCACAGATGCATTATTTGCTTTGAGAATGTTGATGGAGAAGTATAGAGAAGGTCAGAAGGAGTTGCATTGTGTGTTTGTGGATTTAGAGAAAGCATAGGGTGCCAAGGAAGGAGTTGTGGTATTGTATGAGGAAGTCAGGTGTGTGTATGTGTAGGTTATGTGAGGGTGGTGCAGGACATCTATGAGGACAGTGTGACAGCAGTGAAGTGTGCAGGAGTCTCCATGGACTATGATGTTTTCGAATGATACTGTAATTTGTGGTGAGAGTAGGGAGCAGGTTAAGAAGAGCCTGGACAGCTGGAGGTTCATGCTGGAGAGAAGGGGAATGAAAGTCAGTAGGAGTAAGACAGAGAGTACATGTGTGTGAATGAGAGGGAGGGCAGTGGAGGGGTGCGGTTGCAGGGAGAAGAGGTGGAGAAGGTGGAGGAGCTCAGGTACCTGGGGTCAACAGTGCAAAGTAATGGAGAGTGTGTAAGAGAAGTGAAGATAAAAGTGCAGGCAGGGTGGAGTGGGTGGAGAAGAGTGATAGCAGGAGTGATTTGTGATAGTAGGGTATCTTTGTAAGTGAAATTGGAAGTTTAGCACACCCAGGGTAGCACATACTTCAGTTGGAGAGTATAAGTGGCTGCTCACCTGGTTATAGCTCTGGTATTATTGCAAGGAATATGAGAAAGCCAGGATTCAGGTTTATTAAATAAAGAAAAAAAGACTAATAAAAAAAAGTAATAATAACAATAATGATTAACCTAACAGACTGATGCTAGTCTTTTATTTTTTCTAAATGCTAATACATGTACATTGTAAAATTAACATGTATTCTTAAAGGGACATAACACACACATTATCTGCTTATCTCATGTTTATCTTGAGTACCTATAGAGTAGTATATCATATCTCTAATTAGATTTATAAAAGAAAGGCGCATCGCTACGCTTCTCTCCGAAAACAGCTGAGCTCATGGAGGCGTGACGTGGGCAGAGCTAAAGAGTCGCGAGCACATGCAGCTTTTGCGTAGCCATCATCCATGACATGGCTATAAATAAAACAGAAGGAAAAAACTTTATAGTCTTAAATGAACCAAGAATCATATCCAGCTATATAGATTTGATCGAGAATCGGATCCCAAACAAAACCAAACATCAAGAACAACAGCAGCACCCATAAGGGTTCGTATACCTTAACTCTATAACTCTTCATTGCAAAAAATTTAAGTTTGAATATGAGATAAATGCATGATTTAATAAAATACAGAATAGAAACAAATCAAATGATCTGCCAGTGAAGTATTTAATAATTACACTTACTATTAGCTTGTTCATTATTTTATAAACTGTTTGCTTTTCTTAATTCATGTAAAAAGATCGTAAAACAGAGCTAATAAACAAGAGAATTCCTCTTAATTTAAGAATCGTCATCATTATATATTCTGTCTAAAAATGAGAAAACATTTAAACTTAAATCAAGATCACATGAAATGTTTAAATGAACATTGTTTTGTAATACAGTAGTTACGATGTAAAAACAAAGCAAAATCAATACGTGCTGCGTCTCAAAATACGGCAACTTATTGCAACATAAATTGCTATGGAATGTTTTTTGTCATTACTGAACAGTGACAGATAGTCAACAAGAGAAACTAAAATCAAACTACAGAACAGCTTAGTAAAAAATCCATAAGTACTTTGTATAGAGAACCAAAAAATAGTTCCAAAAAATAATAAACATATTGAATAATGTTAGGGACGAGTGCGGTGAATTAATACTGCAGACTCTTATCAATTGTTATTAGGTTGTAAATAAATGTGATGGCATCGACATAAAATAACCATCTGGAATAAATAATACTTATGAACAAGTCCTAAGTGTGATTAATGAGCATTTTTTTAATGGGCAACCTTTAAACCAATTACAGATAAAATAAATTCTGAAGAGATAGAAGTCCTCTAATAATATTACTGATAGAAATTAAGCACAATTTTCAGGTAAAAGAACTTTACTAAATAACTAAGTAAAAAAAAAAAAAAAAAAGAAAACAATCCTAAAACAATCATAATAACTTTACTCAATCTTCTCTTTTGCATAGTATTTTATTCTTGAAATAAGATCAGTAAGTTTTTCATGGCTAGAAATGAGCTTGTAAGTATTGACTGGATGATGCAGTGTTTAACAGTGTAAATAACATTAAATAGGATTAGACCCCTCCTTTAATATGAGCACTGATTGTGATGTTACCAAGACACCATTAAAGTCCTTTGTTCTGAACGCTTTTCTGTATTAGAAGTTACAGATCACTGCCCTGTCCAACTAGTTAATATAGAAACATGTTATATTCGAAATTAATATAAACATTTGAATTGTTATAAAACATCTTATCAGAAATGTTCGTTCTATCACAACCAAGCGTTCTGATGATGTGGTGAAATTGAGTGAAATCTAATGCTCCACAGTGCTGAGCAGACGATGAAACAGAAACTCCTCGGACACTTGCCCAGCTTCCCCGCATTAATTGCCCTGAGCTTTAGGCACAGTCTTCTTCTTCTGCTTCCTTGGCTGAAATCTGTGCCCACGAGAAAAAAGTTCACTCTTTTCTTATCCCTTGCTTTTTTCTGTGCTCCTGGGCTTAATTATTACACACGGCACAGTTTATTGTGAGTGTCACTGATTGCGGTGCAGACGTGTTCTTTGGCAGCGCAACAAGGTCTCTGAAAATGTTTTGTTTCTTCCACGCTAATTCTTTCTCTATTTTTTTGTGCTGACCTCGAAGTAATATGAAATAGATGTTGGCTATATCAAAGCAGCTGAACTAGCGCTTTTTAAAATGCATAACCCTCAGCATTAGATATTCCGATCTGGGCCGACATGTGACACATACCGTGTTGCTAATCTAGAATTACTTTCACAGACACAAAGCATATGGTCATGTGGAGAGTGTTAAGGCTCGCTAATACTTTCTGTAAGCTCGCATGATAATTATTCACACTGTATTTTGCATGCTAGCACGATCAAATGAAATGCTCACAGTTTTAAAGTGACCTTCCCTGTGAACTGGCAAAGCCATCATACTTTTCTCTTTAGCTAAACTTCGTCATTATGTTAAGCGCACAGTACAGCTGCGGTCTCGGTTCAAACTACCTGTTTGATTGGATCCTTTCAGCAAACCAGAACCTAAAACCACCATGGCCGATTTCCCTCGAACCAGGGGTTAAAACTGCCGGCCTGCATTTTTAAAGGCTGCGATTTTTACACATGCCTTCCCCCCACAACACCTTCTTAAAAAGAAAATATCTGTGGTCTTCATTTCAATATTGGCGGCAAAGCCAGACAGAATTTGATTAAACGTTCCCGCATGGCCCGTGCAAATTTACAGCGAAGGATTTGGTTTCGCCTAAAATTAGCCATCACCCTCAATTTATTACCGCGATTGAGAAGACAGCACAAATGCCTGCTAACTAACGATGCCTAACTTGGGGTTCTGTTGCTTTCTTGTTCACCAGGATGGAGGCTGTCTATTATAACTTTTACAACACCACCGACCCTTGCCATTTTTATTTAGAGGCTAGTGTAAAACTTGCAGGAGAGTGTTAGGAAAACACTAAAATCCTAAATAATTTTACGGGGCTAGGAAAACAGCATGTCCCACTTGGCCAGTTAAGATTTTAAAGCTATTTGTGGTTGTGCAGACGAGACCGGCTCTGGCACAGACCTCATGCTTGGTGTTCTCCAGTAGGGAGAGAAGAAAAACTCATCTGGAGTCTTTCATAATCTGTCAAATGAAAGCCCAGGAGAATTTACACCTGCCTTTATAGGACTTGGTAAATTGCACGGTCCTGTACATTAAATGTTGTTACACGATTATGGCGAACATGACTGCGTTTGATTGTGAGCTGTTGTTAAAGCTTGTTTTCAAAAGCTACTTTCAGATAATCATTTGATTACCATTTGGTGTTCCATAACTGCTTCCAGATCAACCTTTATTCACGATCAAAGATCTTCAACGGATTTATCGGATATTCTCGCTGACATGCTGAAACATTCGTGCTGACATTTTGAAACATGCAAAACATGCTATGCCTATACAGGTTCAATGCATATTTGTGTTTAACATCAACAAAATTGATTCAATTGAGCTGCTTTTTAAAGCAAGACGTGAAACAATCAATGCCAGCACTCGGGCCTATCAGAGATGGTGGACAGAAAGCCACCAACCTGTTCCTGGCATTCTTGGTTAACGATTTTAAAAAAGACCACCACTCTTCCTGGACTATTAGCAGAACCCCACTCCCTTTGCTTTTTTTTAAAAGCTATTTTTAGCAAGAGCTGTGGCTACACTGTAATATTTTTACGATTATGGTAGTATTTTGTAACTCGTTTCCCCCAGTTGGCAACTCTCCAGTAGTTCTTCTGTTTTTTTTTTTCATCCATACTCTCTCTCTCTCTATTTTCCTCCTACTCTTTCGATCATTCTCTCAACAGCGATCTCTGGTTGTAAAATAATAGACTGTCAGCCAGCAATAATTTGCAGTCCAAACAGCGCCGTCGCTCCCTGACGTTTATTGAAACCTCATCCCGCGCTCAGCCGTTTCGGCCAGCCCCCCACACCCCACCACCCTCTCCGGCATGCTGTGTTTGTGCAGACAGGTCCTAAGCACAGCCTGGGCCAGAGTTTTTTAATAATGAGCAGCCGCGGTGAGCTTTGGCTCGACCTTGAGTGCTTGTGTTGGCTTGAAGATGGTGTGGCAGCCGGGTAGTGCCATAGCAGAACGTACTGATGGGGATCAGGCTAGGGCTGGTCTTGGATCAGTTTCTTAGGTTCTTATATACAGATCTGTTCTATACGGTTTCACTGTCAATAGCAAGGATTAGCATGATTAGCATGATGTGTTTTTCAGTGTTTTGGATCAGATACTAAACTTTAAAATACTCTCAAAACTGATCAGAAATAAAAACAGTAAACAGTAAAGACATCCATGCGATCTTATATCATATCGATGGAAACCTATAAGATTAACTGGCCAATTTTTAAAATCAGTGTCGGAGCATTGTTTGTTTTTGGATGAGGTCTTACACAGCTAATGCCAAGGCTCTCATTGTAACACAAATGAATGCAAATGTGGGGGATGGCATGAAGCCTCGGCTAGCTCTGATTCATCGTTATCAATGCTAGTGTATTAGCATCGCATTAAATGAGTTACTGAAGCATTAACGTGAAATGTTAGTTGAATAAGTCCGAAAATGGTGTGACTTGTCAACCACGCTTTTTGGACTAAAACAAATGTAGGTTCGATCCTTATGAGTTACAGAGGTTTAGGTGCGAATGTTCGGATAAATCATGAAATGGATGCTTTTGAAAATCATAAATAATGTTGATGAAGCATTGATGTCTACATCGAGTTTTTTTCTGATGCAAATATGAATACAAAAACTAAATATATAGAATAATATTTTTCATGCCACTCCATTACATGCAGATGGGGGGAGAAAAAAATCCATATGTTTCAGTAGACACATGTTATAAAGGTGGGCTTGTGTTTCCTAAAACAGGGTTTTACTGGCCAAAAACAATCTTCGGGGGTGCAGGCTCAATGTTTTCATTGTTTTTTTTCTCTTGCTGAATTGGGTCTAGTGTTGTTTTCCTTCCTGGCCAACACACCGGCGTTCCTGAGGTTGGTTAGGTGTGCTGATTCTGTGGCACGTGGACACACAGTTCTGCCTCAGTTCAATCCCACAGACTGCTGACTGGAGCTCCGACAACATCCAGCAGCAGGATTCAGCACAAGTAACCGCAAAACCCAGAGAATGGGCATGCACACACACACACACACACACACACACACACACACACACACACACACACACCTACCTTTTAATTTTTTTTCACATACAGCATTTCTTCATTAGCATATTTACATATATATATATATATATCTCGAGCTGAAATCGGCATGTGCAAAGCAAACCCAAAGTTTTAGGAAGACTATCTGGCACCACCTTTTCTGTGGAGTAATAAATCAGTTTTAAGCACACCTAACTAGCAATATCCGTACAATTTTTATGGAAGTCTCGTTTCCTAACGTTTTCCAAACTTACACCAGTTGTTATGAGGAGCAGCACATGAATGGGGTGTATGAGCGAGTTCAGGTGAAAGTAATGCAATGGAATAACGATACACTCCGTATTGCCTATACATGTCTGATGTCATTTTCAGGGAGATATCACCATTGAACCTAAGTAACTAAGTATGGAGGAGAATTATTCCACCCCATACCAGTTTCAAATGGTTTAGCTCTATGTATTGCAAAATAATATAGCTTGTGTTATTTCATGTGATTTAGCTCACACTGGGAACCTAAGATTTACGATACATTTATGATAATCAGACAGAAAACAAAAGTGTGGTTTTTCTCTGGGTTTGAGTGTATTTGTGTGTTCTTCCCTGTAAAACACTGAATGACTTTCGTAGCTATTAATCTTATAGCAGAGCCTTGACCTCTGTTATGTAATTTCTGAAATGTCATTTAGTAAAATGACTTGGGTATTTCATAGGTACAGCAACAATAGTGTTGTCCTCCATCCCTCTAGAAAGAAAAACATGACCGAATGAAGAAAATATGATCTTTTTAAACTGAAAGGAATTTCGAGATGTACGAAAAACAACCTTGAAATATCTAGACAGCCTCTGCTTTGTGAATTATCATTGTGTCTGCAGACTGAATGGCTTTTCATGAGACCTTTTAGATTCGTAAAAAGACATGAAGCTTTTTTTAGGCGTTGGACATAAACAATTGCTCCTGCAGGTCAGAAGGTCATTTCTTTCATTGTTTGCTGTTTATTGAAATAAATAATTATCCCCAGATCCAGGGGGATTTTGTATTTGCTTTTAGAAATTAACAGCCAGCTGTTATAGATACACACACACATTTGATACAGTAACATTTATTGTGAAAAACGAATCACTATAACTGTACACTGCTGCTTTTCTAATCACGTCAGGCTTCGTATGAGATGCCCCCTCATTCACCCTCTCACTCACTTCCGCCGAAAGGTTAGCAGCTTTCACACATGAATTAAGAATCTGGGGATTTTGCATTTTAAGATTAATCTTAGGCTGTGGTTTTAAAAAGGCTTAAAATAGACCAAACTGCTCTAACAGAAAAGCGTGGAAATGCTATTAGTACGTGCCCTTATGCAGTACACCTTACAACCCTGATTTAAATAAGTTACTGGACACTCTGATTTGCAAATCTTATAAACCCATATTTTGTTCACAAAAGAACATAGAATACATATCAAACTGAGAAAATGTACCATGTTAAGGAGTAAATAAGGTAATTTGTAGACTTTCACTATTTGAAAACATTTGGCACATTATGAAACAAAAACAACACAACAACGGACACCCAGAAGTGGTGAGCAGCTAGAATTAGACACATATAGGACAACATTCCTCTCCCAAAATATCAGCAACTGGTCTCCTCAGTCCCAGATGTTTTAAAAACCTTTTTCATCGTTCAAATTCAAAATGACCTTTTATATATTCTCAGTTTAAACATTTATTTATTTTTTATTATTATTTTGATAAGAATATTAGATTTTTTGAGATTTAGGTTTACTTACACTTGCACAGTGCCCCAATTTGTTTGGAATTGGGGTTGTAACATTTATCTGTTGTGTTATTATTATTATTATTATTATTATTATTATTATTATTATTATTTTTTTATAATCTTTTATTATAATTCATGTCATAAGTTGCTTGGAGAACTCACACAGTTAGAATTTCATTGTAAGGTATAACAGGAGAATAAACTCCTGAATCCTGAATATGTACGGTGAAATAAGGAAGAAAATTGAATACATTTCATTATTAAGAGAGAGATAAAAAGGAAATCATAGGAACAGAGTTGCAGGACAACCTAAAAGTAGCAGTAGCAATAGCAGCTGTTACATAGCAACGAATCAAAAACAATGAATCAAAAACATCATGGAAAAAACTCTGCTAACAATCAGACACCAGAGATAAAAGCATTTAGACAAATCACATCTCTTTTGAAACAATATTTTTTGGTAAAAAAACAAAACAAAAACACATCACTGAGGAAACATGAATGCAGTGAATTGTTGGGAGAAGAATTCGACTTAACTGACCCACTCCAAGGAAAAGGTCCATGTTTGGGTTCACATCTGCAGGATTTGGTAAAAGATTTTATCCCGAGCAAATTACAATTCACTGAGCAGTTAAAGGGTTAAGGGCCTTGCTCAAGGGTCCAAGCAGTGGAGGCCTGATGATGATGAAATTTGAGCTCATAAACTTCTTTTCAACAGTCCAACATCTTACCTACTGAGCTCCCCTTTTAACAAGCTAATAATCCCAAACATTCTATCCAGAATACCAATAAATATACCTCAAAAAAGCCTTGCCAATCTCAAGACTTTTAAAATCCCATTAAAAATGTATAGAGGCATTTGAGATTGCCTCTGTAATCTTTGTGACCTTGGGGAATTCAAGATGATTTGACAAATGGAATGTAGCAAAAATGAGGCAACAGATTTTTAATCATAGACCTCTTAAAATCTAAAGGTAAAAACTACTTTGCAACAGCTTTACTAATGTTGAGATAAAATTCCACACATACAAAAATCTAACTCAGGACTAAACTTGGAACTCTGGAGCTTTACTATTTTGTTATTTTTAGTATTTCTTTGAATATTTTTATTATACAGATGCAAATATTAAGGATTGAAGAAACCAGTATTTTGCTGACCCAAGTGTTTGCAATTACTGGCAAAAGTACATGCAGATATATCTCTGCCTTGGACTGGAGAAAGAATGAGACTAAAGAGAGCGAGAGAGAGAGAGAGAGAGAGAGAGAGAGAGAGAGAGAGAGAGAGAGAGAGAGAGAGAGAGAGAGAGAGAGAGACAGACAGACAGACATAAAAAAATGCAGACATAAAAAGAAGAGAAGAAAGGAAGGAAAATGAGCAACATGATAAAGCGAGATGCTTGAAAATAGGTATGAATCGTATCTGCATAAGTATGAAGAGTATTTTCAGGCCTGGCTGCAGAGCTGAGGGGTGTAGAAACCAAAAATTGGCCTCTTGAGTGGAGCCACGCCGAGGTCAATAGACAGAGCCGAAACCACTGTTGATCCTGGCACAGGAGAGCAGCAGTGTCACGACGGGGGGAGTCTACCTAAGCGAAGTGGATCAGCAGAGGTTACAACAAAACAGAATCGATATGTTTTATAGCCCCCACAAGGGTAACATTTCTTGTGGACGATGACAGGGTGTAGCAAGACGAGCTGAAATGCACCGCAGATCACAGTCGCCGGCCACTGAGTGATTACACACTCTTACCTCGTTTGCATTTTTTTTCTCCTGCGTTGAAGTGCCATCTGAGTCTGCTGCTCAGAAAAGGTGAAAAAAAAAAACGTATTACAAACATTCGAATAGATTATATTGCATGAACTAGCATGGCAATGCTAACACAGCCTAGAAGAGCTTGTTAGCATATTAGAACCTGATAGTATTTTCCTCGTATTGGAACCAGATGGCTGTGTACATGCATTAAAGGAACAAATATAACTTTATCCGGATGTGTGGTTGGACCATAGGCGACTGATTGCGGTGAGGGATTACGACTCTGTCACGCTGAGCTTGGCTTAATTGCTCACGCTAAATCACATCTTCTTCTGTCTGGCTGTGATGTGTGTGTGACAGGCTTCAACTGCCAACTACTTGCACCGTTATTGAGAGTGACTTCTTCCCCCAGACGCAAGTCATATGCTGTCTGGCTGATCAAGCCCGGCATTAGCTGGACAGCTTTGATTTATGCCTTCCAATGTGTACCTCTGACCCAGTGAGCACTAGCGTCTCGTGACCTTTGAGCCATTCTCACACTCCCTACTCTATATTTTACTTCAAGTCCAATCTCTCATCCAACACTTCAGTCTCTTTCCTTCTCAGACTTCCAGTATTGCCAGAGAGTAGCTTGATCCCAGGTGTTTATTTTTCCCTCGATGCCCTGCTTGAGCTAATGAAAATATTTTCCTCAAATTTCCACAAACTGTATCAGCACGAACAGTGTTCAGGTGAGAAGGGGTTCGTGACGGTCCTGGGCATAAATACAAACATCATTTTGGGCAGGGCTTCACTATTTTGATTAAGGGATTAAGGAAATGTGTCCCTCCCAAAGACTGATGGCTAAATAGTGGCCCAGCTCAATGGCACCAATGAGGTTTGCAAGAGTGTTTGTTAGACTAAGCGGAGTTGATCCTCATCAGCAGCAGCTCTGATGAAGAATGATTTCTGAGAGGAGCCACAAGAGTCTATTTCACTACAATTTTGAATGATGGAGTGGTTTTAGTCAAAAAGCCTCTTTAATGTGAATTAAAGCAGATTGATATTTAGAAATAAATGGTGAATCTGTATTTAATATATATATATATATATATATATATATATATATATATATATATATATATATATATATATATATATATATATATATATATCATATACACTGATCCACATAGAATTGTTTCTCTTTTTTTATTGGATTTGTGTTCCACTGATGTTACATTAATAGTAAATAAAACCTCTATACCCTAATAGTAAAATAAACATTTATACCTGTCCTTACAACTGTAATGTACAATAAACTTTACACCATAAAAATTAAGTCTCTGAACATCTTGCCTTGCAATATCATAAAATTACTGGGCAACTGAAGAAGTTTGAGGATGGGTTTGAACTTTAATTAATAGCAGTCTGTCATGGCTCAGGACCACAGTTAGCTTAAACAATTCTGAATTTAAGCATCCATCACTGAACAACAATGATAAAACTATAGTGAATGGACATTTGGTGCATACATATATATATATATAAACCGTATTTTTCGGACTATACGCCGCTACTTTTTTCCTACGTTTTGAACCCCGCGGCTTTAACAACAAAGCGGCTAATATATGGATTTTTCCGGGGTTTTTCCCAGTTTCACAAACTTTAAGCCAAAAAACTGAGCGACATAACATTAGACCAATGAAACGCACGACGATGCCAAAATATAAACTCCTGAGAGAAATAGTTGTGAAAGGAAGGAGGAAGACAGTGAACAATGACTTTCTTGGTCGGCTACTGTTTAGATACAAGCCGTTGTAGCGCGTTGAGTCTGGGTGAAGGGAGAGCTCGCTAACTCTAGTTACAACAGAAATCATATAAGCACAGACAGGTTTCCAAAACTCATGCTTTTTTATTTTTCTTGGCAACAGCGTTAAGGGTTAGTCAAAGAAACTTAGAAATGAGCATCAAAAAATAATAAGGACATATTCCTCGTCTTGCACACATGCAGTAATACTGGAAAAATGCAGTGGCAGGCTATTCCCAAAATACCGCTATGCTTCTAAAGGAAGCGCAACATATTTTACCCGTTACACCATGTGTTAAAGCCTGTGTAAAGTACATTAGTGTAGTGCGGCTTATTTATGTAAAAAATAAAAATGTTTGTAAAATTCAGTGGGTGCGGCTTATAGTCCGGAAATTACAGTATATATATATATATATAGTATACTGTATAGTAGCAGTGCTGGGATTTGAACCCATCACATTCTGATACGTAGCCAAACAATTTAACCAATCACCTTCCACTGTATTATTAACTAGACCTTGCTATTAGCTATGCTAGTTAACCTAAGGCCTTGGTGGCTCCATCCTCTACCGATATACCCCATGTCCCTCCTCTGCACACGTCCAAACCATCTCTCTCACTTTGTTTCCAAAATGTCCTACCTGCTTGGTCCCTCCAATAAACTCATTTCAAATCCTGTCCATCCCCAACCCAACTCAATTTTGTTATGTTCAACCACTGTGAGCGAAACGAACCCAGATTTTCTTTTAGGTTTAAATGCTGCCTGGTAACGAAATCACACTTTAAACATCTCTGGGTTTAAGCAGCAGATAATTTCTGAGATCTCTTATCATTGTCATAATCGAAAGCGTACCAGATGACAACATTGTGCAAACACTAACATCACAGCTGAGAGTGCTAAAGGAAATAAAATCACCTGAATGCAATAATATGCCATTTAATACATCTTGATTTCACCTCCCTCACCCCCCTCGCTTAGAACCCTGTGTGGGGCAGCTCTTGTGTGGCACAGTGCCCATGTTGACCCTCAAAGCTCCTTTCATAAATATTTGGCATAGCCACAGTTGTGACATTTACATTTTCCGTGTCATCGTGGCAGGAGATACCTAAGAAAGTTTCCTGGAAACATAACCGATAATATAACTTGCAAAACTTTTTGTGTGTGAAAAATATTTAATAATTTTAGATTCTTTTTAGACCTGCTAAAGATTCTATACCTACCGAATAGTGAAGAATCTAAGAGCTATTGCCTAACGTGACCTTGCCTTTGAATGGTTTTGTCGTTGGTCTGCCGTATAGACTCGGGAGTTCATTTAGGTTGTAAGATTATTTCATTCTGATTTACTTACACTACGAAAGCTGCACACTCTGTGGTTGCAGAAGACATACGGCTTGGAAAGGTTACAATAACAAAACCCATAAAAGGGAACATTGAGATTTGTCTGTGTTTTTTTTTCTGTACCCGGGGCTTCAGTGTAAGCATGACAAGACCACTTCATTAGAGATGGTAAAGTCATCACTGAACATTATTCTTGGCGATGTAGCTGCATTCAGCTAATCTCACGCAGGTATACTGAATATGTGCATGAAGTAGGAGTGCAGCACTCGGGACATTCCTACGGTCAGCCAGTAGGACGGATGTATTAATTCTTTTTTTTTTATTAGGAAGCTGGGCACAGTGTTCACTCAAAACAAGCTAAAGTTTGTGGACATCTGAGCATAGTATTCATTTGTTATATATTTTCTATTCCAAATTTAGTCCTCATTTGCTCTTATAATAAGATATAGGAAGTTGTTCCACAAGATTTTGTGAATATTTGTGGTCATTCAGCCACAAGGATGTTAGTTAAATCAGGTACTGATGTAAGTGAGGTGAGGAGGCCTGGGGTGCAGTCAGCGTTCACATCCATCACAAAGATGTTCAATAGGGTTGGAGCTCTTTAGCAGATCTTCCACTACATAAAGCATTTCTTCATGGAGCTGGCTTTGTGAACTTTTGTCATACTGGAACAGGTCTGTGTGTCCTACATTTTTTCCTACATCATGCAGTTGAGGGTTAAGGGCCTTGCTCAAGGACCCAGTATGTTGCTTGGTGTTGCTGGGATTCCAACTTGCCAAGTGCAGATCATTTCAGAACAATTTGGTGGTTCTTTGCTTCTGTCATGCATTAAACTCATGGAAAACTGCAGCTCAGATAGTAGCATCTTAAATTCTAAATTCAGAATTTAAATATGTAATGGTTCTACAGGAACCTCTAATAAACATCGAACATAAATAGATACAAATGTATATTTAGTATAGAATTATTGATGTTTAAACAGATGTTTATTTAACATTTATGGAAGGTGTCAGTGTCAGTGCCAGTGCATTGGTAAAATTGCTAATAATAATAATAATAATAATAATAATAATAATAATAATAATAATAATAATAATGGCAACAACAATGATGTTGTGTGTTCAGTAGACCAGCTGGAATGGAAGTAAGACCAGGAACATTAAAGGGGGTTTAAACTATTCTATCATGGTGTAGATGGAAAGAGAAATGGTGTAGGGGTGATCCTGAAGGAAAAGTACAGTAAGAGAACAGGAAGTTGAAGGGGTGATGATAAATTTCATCAGTGCTTATGCTTCACAAGTGGGTTGTGAGATGGAGAAGAAGGAAAAAGTCTGGAGTAAGTTAGATGAAGTGGTAGAAGGTGTACCTAGAAATGAACGATTGGTGATTAGGGCAGATCTTTCTCTTATAAAGCCCCACAGTTATGGAACAACCTTCCAATCGGTGTTTGGAACTTAGACACAGTCTCAGTGTTCAAGTCGAGGTTGAAAACGTTTTTATTTAGTCAAGTCACGTATCAGTAATTATTTTTTTTTTAAGTAAAGGAGCAGATCTGGAGGGAACATGGATATAGAGTGTTTGGTAAACTGGGATATTTGTATGCTGTCGTCCCCTCACATTCACACGTTCACTCAGGTTTGTTGATGGTGGTGTGGTGGGTCGTCTCTTATCCCAGAGATCCCTCATGTCTGTGTTACCTTCTAGTTCTCCCTTTTAGTTATGCTGCCATAGCGAGTTTTGCCGGAGTCCAAACTGCACAGTGACATTAACTTTCATACAACCATAAGGACACTTAATAATCCATATCCTTATCCTCCTGTCACCCTCTTGACACCTCTCTCTCTCTCTCTCTCTCTCTCTCTCTCTCTCTCTCTCTCTCTCTCTCTCTCTCTCTCAAACCGACCGCGTGACACGTTTGGTCGAGATAAACATGCTCCTGAGGCTCCAGTGACCATTGTTCCTGCCCCTCTCCCCTCCGTGTATCTTCCCACTTCGTCCAGGCCTGCCTCTGGATTGTAGCTTGGGACGGTTTCTCATCAACGCCTTGGGTGGTTCCATAAAATTACGGAGTAAGAACAGGAGCTTTGAGGATGAATTGGACTGTAGTTAATGTCAACAGTCTGCTACTCTGGCTCAGGACTTCTTTTCACTTCTGATCATCATCACTGAACCCCGCAACATCGTATATCTGCTATAAATGGACATTCGGTGCAAACCAGATGAGGATGGGTTCCCTCTTGAGTCTGGTTCCTCTCAAGGTTTCTTCCTTATGCCATCTCAGGGAGTTTTTCCTTGCCACAGTTACCACCGGTTTGATCATCAGGGAAAAACTCACTTATGGAGAACATACTCGCTTTTAATCACCACATTATCTGTGTAAAGCTGCTTTGAGACAATGTTCACTGTTAAAAGTGCTATACAAATAAAAATGAATTGAATTGATTTGAATTGAAATAGGCATGTAGGTGAAGGGAACAGAGGTGATTAGGAGGTGATGGGTAGGTATGGCCTTAAGGAGAGGAATGTGGAAGGGCAGATGGTGGTAGATTTTGCTAAAAGGATGGAAATGGAAGTTGTAAACACGAATTTAAGAAGAAGGATGAGCATAGGGTGACGTATAAGAGTGAAGGAAGGTGCACACAGGTGGACTATGTTCTATGTAGGAGATGTAACCTGAAGGAGATTGGAAGGTGTTGGCAGGGGACAGTGTAGCGAGACAGCATCGGATGGTGGAAGGAAGACTGTTGTAATAGATTCAGGGAAGAGGTCAGACAGGGGCTTGGTATTGGTAAAGAGGTGCTGGATGATTGGGCAACTACTGCAGAAGTGATAAGGGAGACAGCTAGAAATGTACTTGGTGTGACATCTGGAAAGAGAAATGAGGACAAAGAGACATGGTGGTGGAATGAGGAACTGCAGGAGAGCATAAGGAGAAAGATGTTGGCAAAACAGAATTGGGATGTGGAGAAAGCCAAGGAAAAGGAATAGGATTAGCTGTCTGAGAAGTTGAACACTAAGGAAGGAGAAAAGGATTTGTACCGATTGGCCAGGCAGAGGGACCGAGCTGGGAAGGATGTGCTGCAAGTTAGAGCAACAAAGGATGCAGATGGAAATGTGTTGACTAGTGACGAGAGTGTGTTGAGAAGAAGAAGGGTGTATTTTAAGCAGCCGATGAATGAGGAAAATGAGAGCGAGAGAAGGTTGGATGGTGTGGAGATGGTGAAGCAGGAAGTGAATAGGATTAGTAAGGAGGAAGTGAGAGCAGCTATAAAGAGGATGAAGAGTGAAAATTTGGACCAGATGACATACCGGTAGAAACATGGAGATGTTGAGGAGAGATGGCAGTGGAGTTTTGGTATAGTTTCATGCAGAGGAAGAGCACTACAGACACAGTATTTGCTTTTAGAATGTTGTCGTCATTATTATTATTATTATTATTATTATTATTATTATTATTATTATTATTAATAAGAAATTTGTCTGTTATAGCAGCAAAGAAAAAGAAATGTGCAAATGTAAAAAAAAAAAAAGTACAAACATAAAACAGTACAGACATATTATCTAGGAGGAGGGAAAAACTGGAGAACCCTAGAACAAACCCAAATGGACATGAAGAACATGCAAAAACTCCAAACAGAACACTAAGATCAGTATCATCCAGCGGTGAGATGGAAATCGGCACTGCCCTTATTATGAGAGGGATTAAGCCTGGCATAAAGTCTGGTAAAGAAAGTGTTTAAAGCTGAGATAATCTGAGAGGTCTGTGACAATAGAAACTTAATTTTTATTATTATTATTATTATTATTATTATTATTATTATTATTATTATTATTATTATTATTATTATTATTATTATTATTAATAAATATGACTGTAAAACATCAAAACAGTATCACAATTTATTTTACATTTTTTTGTACTACATTATGTATGGAATTAAAAACTCTTTATTAGGAAAATACCCACCTCAAGCAATAAGATGAAATGCATAAGGAAAAAATGTGGAAAAGGAGAAAAAAAAAAGTCCTATAGCGAATGTGTACTTACATAGGCACACTTTTATTTTTCTAAAGCAAGTTTTAGGCAGCATTCGTACACGTGCCTGTGTTTTGATAGGGCTTCGAGGGCAGCAGTCATGCCATTTTGGCAGATTTTTTATCGGGATTCAGACTTTTCAAAATGTGTCAAAGGTAAATTATGCATATCATTTTCTACTGTTTGAAAAAAACAAGATGGTGAGATGTTTGCAGAGGAGACCAGAGGCTGCCAAGTAAAGCTCGGCTGGTGGAGAAGCCTACCCTGCACAGGGGCAACGTATCCTGCTTAAAAGAAGAATAGCTTTTATTTATCACATATGCATTAGAGCACAGTAAAATTCTTTCTTCGCATATCCCAGCTCGCACGGAAGCTGGGGTCAGAGCAGAGGGTTAAGGGTCCCAGAATCGTAACCACTGAGCTACCACTCCCCTGAACCTGACTCACTGGAAAAGTGGAAAAAAAATTCTTGAAGAATGAGTTTGCTCGGCTGTGACACTTATCAAGATGCTGACCAATCCATCGCTCTTCACATGGTTCGCATTTCCTGTTCAGGTTAAAATCAAATGCAGCATCACACCATAATTTACCAAACTGCGGTCAGAATCGGAGATTATTATCTAAACAAGTGTAATTAATGGTGAAAAATGTTGCCGTCTTTCTCCTCGGTCACCTCCATCTTCAGTAAATCCTGTCATGCCTTTCTGCTCCATGTCAGCACTCCTGAACAAAGAGGACTCGAAATGTTATTTTTGTGAGCAAATTGGATCTGTAATGCTGTGACTCAACGGTGGCAGACCGAACATTTTCATGAAAATCGTTCAAAAAAATAAATGACTAACTTGTTCGGATTCCTTCGCACCGAGATGCCCTCCGTGCCTGTCTACACAAACAGCAGTTGCCACAGCAACAAATATTCATATGTCACGCTTATAAATAGGCGACGAAAAATTCATTGATAAATGTCTTATTCGAAAACGCAATGTTAGAGCCAAGCTTCGGCGCTCAGCCTTCCGCTTTGGATTCCATGCATCACAAGATTTATATCGCCTCCATGAGTAAACCCCATGTCACCGTCAAAGTCTTTCCAAGTGCCCTAGAGCTCCAGTTTGCTGTAGCAATAGTCACTATTATTGTTTGCAAAACCGAGAGATATATTTAGGCCAAACATAACCTACTAAATAAATACATTTACTGTATGCAGTAAATTAAGGGTAATATTTATATGCTGAAGGTGTGGCGATGTTTGCCAGCGGTGCGTATCCTTATCCTTGTCCTGTGCGCAGCATTAACAAATTTCCTTTATTAAAGACTGTAAGCCGACTGAAACAAATTTCAATCTGTTTTTAGCATCAGTGTGCACCTCAGCCCTAATGCAGGTCACAAACAGTACATTGTGACAAACAGGAAAAGGAGCGGAAAGTTTTTAATTCGACATGCAAGGGTGGGGAATCATTCTCTTCCCTTTTCCCCCCAATTTAGGGCATGCTTGAAGTGTGTGTGTGTGTGTGTGTGTGTGTGTGTGTGTGTGTGTGTGTGTGTGTGTGTGTGTGTGTGTGTGTGTGTGAAAGGTCTGGAAAAATGAATAGCCCATTTTAAAAGTCATTTATGGGAATCCCCATAGTTGTTCCTAATAGGTCTGACTGCAGTGAGTGTACCTGTCATTCCTTGGCACACAACCTTGATTTTATTGAAAATGCCACGAGCCAAGGCCTTTCTGAGCGAATCGCATAGTGTCTGTAGCGATATGAAACTGGTACAAGATATACTTCAATACAAATTTTACATCTAAGTGGTTAGTCTTAACGGTTTAAGTGCAAATAACGTTTCGCTCGTCAGTGCAATACAAATCGTTTGCATCGCAATGAAAAACTTCAAACTGTATGACTATTTTCTCACACTTCTCTCCCATTGAAAGTTGTTTTTTTTACTCGCGTGAAGTATTTTTAGCTTTTGCATGCCGCATGCTTTTTATACACTGCTCCATGATGCAGTATGTGTGCAAGCAGCTAAAAAAAAAATCCAATAAAATATAATATAAAGTTCACCATTCAGTGAGTTTAATCAGGAAAAAAAAACGATCTTCGAATTGAGTCAGTAATTTGATGTACATAGATTTAAATTACAAACCAGAAAGTTACTGAATCTTGGCACTGAATTCATTGTTCGGTGCGATGGCAGATATACCTACTGTTCTTGAGCACTGTTTGAGCTTATAATGCCATGCAGTCACGGAACTTGTCAGAATGTTTTTAGCTTGGCAGTATAAACATGGGCTATGATCACAAATGTGCTTTCATTTATGTTTTCTTGACTATTTATTATGCAGTATTCATGGAAAATATGGTTCAGGCATACAGGAACATTCAGGAGAAACATCATTCTGACGTCCGAGACCGGCGACCAATGCAGTGCAAACCTCAGCTATACTTTCATTGGCAAGGCCCAGGAGTCTGCTGAATGTCTCCATTGGAAATATTGGTTTTTGTGTCAATGTGCATTATGCACATTATTACACCAAAACAAGGTCGTCTTTTGGTAGCGTTATCGTCTCGAACACAACGCGACCTGACCTACTGTCTTAAAATGGATGCAATCAAAAAGAAAACGGAAAAAAAAAATAAGGGGGGAATGCCATGATTTGCGCTCTGCACTAGCATGTGATAAATGAGAGCTTTCATGCGCTCTGTTTGTCCTGGCACTGATGCCCGCTGTGGCCACATAGAACCCTATTTCATTGCAGAAAACCCAATCAGGGATAAAAAAAAACGAGGAAGAGAAAGGTCTAGAAAGGTGGAAAGGCTTTAAGTTTGGGACAATTACCATGCAGACATCAATTCAGTTACCCCCTTTTTTAGCTGTAATTCTTAAGGAAACGTAGGGCTTTTGGATGCTGTCCTGTGGCAACCCACAGAGTAAGTATGGCTACACATCTTGTCAGTTCCCTTCAGCCATTCGGCTTCCACTAAATGAAGGCAATTTCCCTCGACAACACTCTTGTCAGTGCAGAAGAGGATGAGGAGGAAATAGGGGATCCACATGTGCCTGGAATATTAGCTACGAGGGCCTGATTCCAGGGAGTTAGCCAATCTGTCTGGTGTGGCGGCTTTGACTGCAGTCAGTGTATTTTTTCACCCCTTTGCCCCGGTAACTGTTACTAGAAAGAAATATCTACCAAGGGTGGTTAAAGATTGTGAATAAAGATAACACCCTGTCATCACAAGCCCCATTTTTCTCTACACATTTGAATGATGTTGTATTGAACCAATTAAGCAAATGCATTGTCCACACTACATAACTATGAGTCGACCAAGTTAAGTTCCGAGAGCACGTTCGTAAGTCTGTTTTGTTCGTAAATCCGACAAAGTGAGGTTTATACACCTTTAATACAAATATACAATGTTATGTGTAAAAAAAAACATGTAGAAAAATACTGTAAATAAAATATTTTTACAGTACATCTTACAGGACCTTAAAATAGTAGTACAGTCATACCTCTGTACTCGTCGCATGCTCGGAATTCTGTAAAACAGATGCAGGAAGTCTCAAGTAGGGTTCCTTCCGAGTAGTCGAAAGTTTGATGCTTTGATTTGATTCGACTACTGTACCATCTAACAGTTGAATCTTCGCAGAAGTGTTATGAAACGAAAATTATGCCATTTTGGTTATATGGGGGTGCTCAATGTCTGATTTCACATAAAACTACTGGTTTTCTCCAAATAAGTTAATATACAGCCCATCATGTTGTAGATAAAAATGTAAAAAGAAAAGCTTTTAACAAATATTTTTAACACACGTGAATAAATCCAACTAGCCCATGACAGATTGAAATTTCACTTTCCATGATCCGTGACCGAAACAGGAGCATCTTGGCGACAGGAATTTCAATATTTATCAATTACTAAGAGACTCTTTAAGGTATATTTTGCTCTAGTTTCATTCTGTAAATTAATTTTAATTGTTTTTTTTGCATTGCACAGGCAATTTAGCAGATTTAGTTTGATTTGTTGACATGTAAAATGTTAATCCTGTCTGCAGTGTGGCCTTTTTGTAGTTATTGATTTGATATGTTTTAGGTTTATTGATCCAATATGTTTTATATCTTTGTGTGATGTTCTGTACATTGTGGCCTTAAATCCTCAGGGACCCCCCAGTTTCATGTTAGCTCAAGAACAATGGCCTAGCATTCTCCTATGAGCTTTCTGTGCATTTTAAGCCTAATTCATAGGTCCAAAAGTGGTTAAAAAATGCTTGCACCTACTAGATCGGTACAATCACGAGTACCGAAATATTATTTTACTATGCCAGTATAGCTGGCATACAGGAGCTGGCATGGAGTAAACAGACAAGAATAAAGTTATTAACTGGAGAAGGGAGAGCTAAAGGATTGTAAGCAATAATGAGATGGATGAGATGGCTGGAATTAAAAGATGCATCCTCTGATTATTCACCCTATTTTTTCTTCAAGAGTCTTCAACAGGCTTTTATCTATTTCTTGAATCACCATTAAGCTGAGCGGGACTCAACGTTGGTGCTGATCCTGCATCCACACATTGAGAAGTTTCTCCTCTCTCACTTTACCACGCTTTATATAATTATTTTGACCTCATTGGCTCATTGGATGGTTGATGTTATTAGAACAGGCGATGTCGGCCATCTTTTTGCCTTGGTCCAATCTTTCCATTATTTTCACTTTTCCACTTGCTTCCAGACAACCTGGGCTTTGACTGAGCACTATATTACTGTACAACCGCTTGTAGACGAGTGCACATGTCTGTAAAAATACCCGTCAGACACATGAACTACTTTTGTGATTTGTTCGCATCTATGAAAGTTTTCAATGACAAGGTAGGGGCTAGAGGACAAGTGTAACCATGTTCAAGAAGGCCATTGTTCCAGAGTTGTGACACACAAGAAGCTGTACTGATTCTGAATGAGTGCCCAGACAACTGCCCAGGGGTAACCACTTAACCAGATACCAGTAACAGCGAGTGGCAGGCCATTAGCAAGGCCTTCTCGGCTCACCTTCTATCAGAAGCAGAATCTTACATTTTAATATATTTTTGTCTATTCTCTTCATTTAATAGCATTTCTTTCATATCTGTATATGTCAGAGTTTCTATCCAATCAAATTCAAAAGTATGTAGTGGTTTTTCAGGAAAAGCTGGATATCGTGATGAAAGGTCGGCCAAAACAGTTCAAACGAGTTGTTAAGCTTTGTTAATGAACCATTTATACTTTTTGCATTATTTTCCTGTAGAATTTGCACAGAAAACACACAATTTGCCTTTATTTCAAATTCCTAGGAAAACCATAATGCACAGAAAAAAATGCAAAACATGCACAGGGTCATATTATGAGGTTAATATCAATGCTTCTGCTAGAGATGATGTATGCTGTAGGTGCAGCTGTGGCTACAGTGAAAGGAGACTTGTTGAATTGTATTCATTGTATTTCTGTCTACATTTCTCTTAATAAATTACAAATGTTTGTTCATTTAGTATCTATAACAGATATAGAAAAATTGTATATGGACTGAATGGAGTTTGGTACAAGTTTGGTATAAGTACAAGGCTGTGTATTTTTCCACTTTGTGAGAGAGGTGAATGTATTGGTTTAAGTGACTTCATTCGAATGCTGCCATCCAGTTACTTCCTGTTCCTCTTTGTTTCATTCGTACCATGACACCTTTAACCCTAACCATCAGCGCCTTTACAATACACAGAATTTATTTTACCACTGCACTGAGGCTACAGCCCTTTCCCAGGGTTCAGAACTCTTTGAACAATTTCTGCAGTGCCCTAAACAGCCTTAATTCTTATCATAATGCAAGATCAACTAAAACACAGAACTCCATTCAGTTATTCAAAACAGACCAGGAACAAAAAAATGTGTTTTAGTCAAAGTTCAGTATGTTTACTATGCACTTAAATTTGAGATATTAGGTATAGCTTATTTTTTAAAGACTTTAATTTATAGATGAATAAGCAATCAAAGTTTTACAGATTATCACCTGGCTCTTCTACTGGGTGGGCACTTTAAGGCCTTTGCAATTAAAGCATGGCGATGTGATTGCTACCAGGTCTGAAGCTGATGAAATCACCAGGCCATGGAGCCAGACATTGTTGTACAGCTTTTTAATGAAAATAAATTAGAAGTTTGATTCGAGACCCAGCAGCAGGAAGAAAAATGTGCACATTTTTTAGCCTTCTCAAGCCCATTTGCAGCTAATTATAAGACATGTTGCTGATTCGAGATGGTGTAAACATATACCCATCTGACTTTCATTAAAATAAAAAAAAAATCAAATAAACTCTGAACCAGAAGAACAGTAGTAACTCCCTACTTCATTACAATATGAAGCAGTCGAGGCTACATCATGAAATACTTAGTGCTGCTAATTACCTAGCTGTACTCATTGGTTTGGCCACCATACATATACAAATTGGAAAAATGTTTCCTATTGCACCAAGACAAGTACAAGTCCAGGTCTGAGTGCAGGCACAGCCTGCGAACTGCCAGTCAGAGGATATGTTACAATAATCCAACAACCTCAAAACAGGCTCCTGAAAATCTTCTGGTACATTATGTACAGTATGCAGTGGTCTGTTAACTTCCGGTTAAGAACTGAACTTTTTTCTTGTCAGTGGTCAGTCTGGGTCAGACCCAGAGACCCAAAACATAGATGCAACACAATCATTTATTGAAATAAGAAAACATATCTAGGCTTCAGTAAAAAAAAAAATGTCTTAAAATAAACATTAAACCACTTATTTCAAACAGTCGATTTAGTCTAATGAAGTTAAAACTAGCTTGTTGGTTTTTTTTAAATGTTTTTTTTATTTTTTTATTTGTGTGAACATATCTTAAAACCAAAGCTATTAAACAAGAGAATTCCTCTTAATTTAAGAAGTATCATCATTATATATTCTGTCTTAAAATGAGACAAGCATTTAAACTAAAAACAAGATTATTATTAAAATCAAGATCACGGTAGTTACGATGCAAAACACAAGTAAAATCATTATTTGCTGCTTCTATTATTGTAACATAAAACATTATTGAATTTATTTTGTCATTACTAAACACTGATAAATATTCAACATAAGAAACTGAAATCGAACTACAAACCAGCTTAGTAAAAAGCCATAAATGCTTTGTATAAACAAGAAAATAATAAACATACTGAATAATGTTTGGAAAGAGTCTGGTGACAAAAAGGCTGAGTCTTATAATTTGCATTTGGTTGTAAATAAATGTGTTGGCGTCGACATAAAACAAGCATTTGGAATAAATAATACTAATAAACAAGTCCTAAGTGTGATTACTGAGCATTTTTTTACTGTGCAACATTTAAACCAGTTATTACAGCTACAATAAAGTCTTAAAAAATAGAAGGCCTCAAATGATAGAGCTGCTGGCAATTAAGGTCAATTTGCAGGTAAAATAACTTTTTACTAATTAAGTAGGAAAAAAAGCATAAATAATATTAAAACAGAATAATCTTATATAATCTTGCATAGTATTTTATACTTAAAATAAGATAAAAAAAAAGTTTATGGCTGGAAATAAAACTGTAAGTCTTGAGTAGATGAGGAGTTTTTGCAGTGTATTCTAACATCTAGACATGTTTAAAATGCACACAACATCACAATTATTTACCTATAATTGTATACTTAAAAAATACATGACAAGTATCTTTCATTTGAAAAAATAAGAAAAAATAAAAATAAAGCATTAGCAGATCTCTATAAACTTTTACAGATTAAATTCACTTTATTTGGTTTAGAATTCATACACTGAAGCTTAACACAGCGAGATACAGTAGGGTAAAAAAAACTGATATTTCAGTAGTCCATGTAATGTCTAAATAGAGCTAAAATTGATGCCAATGCAAAACAGACTGGTTTGGTTCTGAAAATCTCTCTATTTGCCACCTTGCTATTTATACATAAACTTTATAGTCTAAATATTAGTTCAGGATAATATGTTTTAAAGTTTAACATTTGTCATAGAATACAGTATATTTGTATGTATTTCCCATAAATAATACAAAAACAGGAAACAAACTGCTGACATGTGATTAGGTATAGTCTTTTAAAATTTCAGAACTGTCAGTAAATAGTATCTCAATTTCATACACAAGCTCTAAAACCCTGTTTCGCATTAGTCTCAGTAAGAGCGACTGATTCGGCCACAGACAGGGATTTGTCCTCGGGATTACTCGTTGGCTGACTGAGTTGAAGAAAGTCAGCCTGAATCAGTCCAGATTGGGCCAGTGAGCCGAGACTAATCCAGCCATCCGTGCCGCAATAAATTGGGGATTTATTTCATTAAACATGCATAACCTGGTGTTTGCCATTTGCAAGATGTTTAGATTTGTATAAAAAAAAAAATAATAATTTTGCAATATTCATTCAACCCAGAATTTAGGATATACAACGAAATCAAAAAATCTTTTTTGTTTAGATTCGCCAGAATGGGGAAATGATGGGGAACAAAGAAACTATAAGAAACTATAAGGTCAGTCTATTTTATAGATACTCCTGGGGGATTCCCAGATGTTCCCAATGCAATCTCTCCAGCATATCCTGGGTCTTCCGGAGTCTTCCTGTCCACCCTGAGTGCCATCCCGTGGTGTCTAAATCTTGTCAACTTGCTTCACTCTAATCAGAAGATCAGAGGTTCTACTCCAAGGCTCTCGGAAACAGCAATTGTGGTACACTGCAAAAACTCCTCAGCTGGTCAAGACTTAAAATCTTATTTCTAACCACAAAAAAACGTATAGAGTGTTTTAAAATTATTTATCTTTTTTTCTTACTTCTTCAGTAAAGCTTAAAGTTGGTTTTTGTACCTGCAAATTGAGCTTAATTACCACCAGAGACATCATTTGAGGCCTTGTATATTTTAGGACTTTATCTTAGCTGTAGTAACTAATTAAAAAGTTGCCCAGTAGAAAAAAACTTTCTTTCAGCTTCTCCTATTAGGGGTCGCCACAGCGGATCATCCGCATGTTTGATTTGGCATGTTTTACGCTGGATGCCCTTCCTAACGCAACCCTCCCCATTTATCCTGGCTTGGGACCGGCACTAAGGTTTGTGCATCCATAATGGCTGGGGTCGGTTCCCTGACCGGGAATCGAACCCGGGCCGCAGCGTTGAGAGCGCCGCATCCTAACCACTAGACTGCCCAGTAGAAAATGGTCAATGAACACATTTAGGACTTGTTCATTAGTACCCCAGCTATTAGGGTTGCACAAGCCAGTGCAAGCCTGGATAAATGGGGATGGTTGCTTTAAGAAGGGCATCCAGCGTAAAATATCAAAGCCAAATCAAATATGCGGATCAATGGAGACGGATGATCCGCTGTGGCGACCCCTAATGGGAGCAGCCGAAAGAAGAAGAGATTAACAATAGCAAACTGTTTAAAAAACCTAACAAGCTATTTTAAAGTTAATTAGATTAAATGGAATACCGCTTGGAATAAGTGTTTCATGCTTATTTAAAGACATTTTGTTATTTTCGAAAGCTTTTAAATATAGATATGCTTTTTTATTTCAAGACATTTTACCAAGTGTAATTATCTTATTGTACTGGCAGATCGTTTGACTCATTTTTAGTCTGCAACTTATTAAATCAGGCATATATTTCTAATATTCAGACGGTTATTTATTTATGATTATTTGTATCATATCCATTTCACAGATTGTGACCAAGGGTAAGAATATTGACTAGAAAACAGAAATCTCTAAGCCGAACGACAGTTCATTGACTGTAACATTGCTGGTGACCAAGATTTCAATTTCATGGTCACTTTTTTACTTGTGAAAAAAATCCTGAATTTCCACCACGAGCTATTAGGTTTTATCTTTACTAAATTTTTACCTGGAGAGAGAACCATCCCAATTCATTCACATTCAGCACCAATGATGGGTACGTATTGGAGGTCAACTTTATATTATGCCAAAGGAAAGTTAATAAAAAAATAAATACAAATTAAGGTGGTTTGAGTAAATAGGGAAATCTTATGATCTTGTGCCTTAATGTCTTTTGTTAAAAGAAGTCTAGAAGCAAGGAGGGGAAATGATGCCGATGCTGATGATGAGAATTCCCCAGGAGGTGTCCAAATAAGCAAACTCTGACTCTGCTCTCTGTGTGTAATGACATGATGCATGATATTTTTTCTGTCCGCTATCAATCACAGTGACACAAGCCAGTCATGGGCATCTTTAATCTTGTGTGTGTGAAAGTAAGTAGATTGTAAAACTTTTCTCCTCGATTGGTGTGATGTTCTGTGATGCTTGAATAGCAGTTTGAAAAGCTCTGATTGGTTGGCTCCATGTTTCTTACAGAAAACAGATGTTAGCCTTCCCCCTGCTTTGTCATATAATTGTTGAGTGCTTGTGTATGGGTGCGAATTGGCCAAAGTAGTGGGAAAATTATGGGAAATTATAACACATATACAAACTAATATGGCATATTGGTTTTACAACTGCAAATTAGCAAAAATGTCTAGAAGTTCACTTATATAAAATTATATAAGTTTAAATGTGTCCTTATATTTGATTAGATTAAATTTGATTCAATTCCATTCAATTATATTCAACTTTATTGTCATTGTGTAAAGTACAGGTACAGAACCAATGAAGACACAGAGGCACACAGAGAGAACAGCTGTTATTTTCAGCTGTTTGTTAGAGACTCCAGAACTGTCAGAGTTATGTCACTCAGCCCCTAAATTCAACAAACCCTCATTAGAAAAAGTACAAGCTGGTCCACCAAGGCTTCAAGTGCTCATTCTACACAAAACACCACCCTAATGAAGTGATCAATATGATTCCTCCTGAGCAAATTACTATAGTTAAGAGCTTACAGGTATTACACCGCAGGAATCCTTGCAGGTTTTGGATTATAATATGAGAATATTAGGTCCAGCCTGAGCAGCTGTAACTTGAGCAGCCTGCCGGTGCTGAAGGCAGGGAAAAGCACAGTCAGAAATGATCCATGTCAAAGAGCCGACAGCAGCTAATAGGGGATTTTTTGCCTGTAGGTCACACTGCTCCGGTAATGCTTAAACAGGCTGATCCACAACATCGCTGAGTATTTGCTAGTTCCAAAACATGACAATATTCATCAGACTGTAATTTTTTCTATGTAAAATAGAAAAAAAGTACTCAGTTTTAAAAAGCCAGATAATAAGATTATATCTACAAAAATCCACAGAAATTGCTCTGTTTTGATTTTTGCATCTATCATTAAGCATATCAAATAGCTATCAAGGCTATCGGATGATGGTGGTGGTGTTTTACAATACCTCAATGCAAAATCCTCATTTAACTCCACACAGGATAAATAAAGATATCTCAGTAACACTGTTCTGGGGTCTCATAGGCTCGAGGAATTAACACTTTGTTTAGTATTCCTGAACTAACCAGACTTTGGTTTGGTAAAAACGTGCCTTTGTCATGTGATCCAGTCTCTAGAGCCTGAGCCAGACATTTTTTGGGAGCCTCTCGCTAAGCAGGCAGACAGAAACTCATTCCTTTCCGTGACCTCTCACACATCCTTCCCCACATCATCACGTTCAATTTACACGCACAGAAGAGGGTAGTCTAAATGACGGCTCTTGCTGAGCATGCACAAAAAGAGAGACAGAATGAAAAAAAGGAGGAGACAATGGAGTTTGTTTATCATAAATTCAAATAAAATGTATTTGATAGCATTTTTAACAATGGAAATTGTCCCAAAGTAGCTTTACACAGAGATAGAGGTTAACATAAAGCACTTGTACACTTGTACAACTAAAAGAACATTTCACACTTTATAACATTTAATGTTGTAGAACATTTAATAAACAGCTGTAAACTCATTCCCTTACCAGCTTCTCTTTTTCTCTTTCAAGGGTTTAAGGGATGGGGATATTGGACTTTGCCTCCAAATCTTGTGAGTTCAAACTGAGCCCTTGAGTAAGACTCTTATCCCCATAGCTGCTCAGTTGTGTGGATGAGATAAATGGGAGTGGCTCTGGATAAGTGCCATGTAAATGTAATAATACACATACAACTGCTGCTTGATCTTTAGTGAAGGAAATCCTGCAGTATAGAAATGATTTGTTATCGATTTAAGAGTTAAACGTTTATCACATGCATATTTTAGACTTATATTTAAATTTACTTACTCTATATTTATATATATAAAACATGCATGAATAAAAATAACCCCCCTGTGACAGATTTAAGTTTCACTTTCCATGATACCTGACCGACACAGGAGCATCTTGGCGGCAGGGATTTAAGTATTTATCTCTGGGAGATTCTGTAAAAGGTTTATTTTGTTCTAATTTAATGCGGTGCAGCGATGTTGCACTGTACTTAAAGCGCCAAAAACAGGCAATTTAGCTGATTTTATTTGTTTTGCTGTCATGTGAAATGCAAATCCAGTCTGCAGTGTGGCCTTTCTGGGTATATTGAGTCAAAGAGTTTTTATGCATTTTTGATTTGACTATTTGTTGACTATAGGCAAGACAATTCTGATTCAATTAGGTAAATATACAGTATAAACATTATATGTTGCATTTAGTTGATTTGGCTGTAGACTATTATTTTTTTTTTTAATTGCAAATTATATGGATGTAAATATATGTCTCCATGCTCCAACAGAAATCCAAATAGAGTAAACAGCATTACTTTTTTATGTAAACAATCTGGACTAAAAGCTTCTGTCTCGATCGTTGTCAATCCAGAAGAACAAATGTTTGTTTCTTGCCTCTGAAAGAGAAGAATGGGTGTGAGGAGCATTACAGGATCTCTCCTACTGTTTACCTTTCCAATTTGGTCTAATTAGTCCAAATTGCTCAGTCGACCTCCACAGCAAAATGGCGTGCTCACTGTCAAATTGCACAGAAATATGACTGATCGCCTTCATTTTTTACTCCACTCCTGCCTTTTTGGCACCCGTCTCGAAAATTGTGTATTCTTTCCATGGCGCCAAACCAACCACCCTACATTTAATTAATTTCCTTTTATTTACATTACCAAGCATTTGTTCCCCCTACGACACATAATGCGCTCCTGTATGGGAGAGTCCGAGCTTTTTTATTTAAGTGTAATTGTAATGTCGCCTCGGCCTTCAGCCTTGTTCGGTTTTGTCACCAGTTCCACAGTAAACAGGTCGCGGCCGAGCCAGAAAGATCACAAACAAGCGCCAGCTTCATTGGTCCGCATCTGATTGAACGCATTAAATTGCCCCTCATCAAGGGCTATTGGAGAGTAATGTTGGTGAAAGATTCGCCTAAAGAGAAATAAGCAAAAGCGGCTTTTATTACAAAAACGCTGTAATTCTTGCCCTTGATTCCCCCGACACTTCATTTTCACATAAAGCCTTCGTCACAATGACTGGAGTGTTGAAAATAAAAAAGAGGCAAAATTAAAATGGGTCACATTATTATTTAAATGGAGTGTGTTAAAGGAGACATTAGCGGCTAAATTACCCATCATGTTAAATGTTAAACAATGTATAATATGTCGTGTGGAAAAAAAAGATTACAGCCTTAATCTGTACATCAAATGCAGTATGGAAATGGAATACAAATGTGCTGGGAGTGTATATGCCAAAAAAACAAATGTTATGATCCAAATATATTTCAGGCCTTTTTGTTCTGGATAAAAAAATGTAAAACATATACATATTTTACACTCTGGTGTCCTTAACATTTAAGTTTCAAACTCATGCTTACTTATAGAACCAGACCTGTTCAACCCTGGGGACCATCAATCCATCATCTTCAGGGTAGGCCAGTGAAGTGTTTTCTTTTTTTCCCTTCCGAAAAGCAGTGTATACCACAGAATATCTGACTGAGGAAACAGCTGTGCTTTTACAACTTCACATCACTGCAGTAGGACATCCCAAAACAAAGCCGCTGCAAACTCATATACACACATTTACATTTTAAATCGTATTTATATGAGAAAATAGTGAGTACAGTAACCATTAACCAACCAGGACTCAAATCCAAACTCTGCCTGGGCGGGATCCAAAACTGTGCTTAGAAGTGAGTTAAATTGTGGGAATGGTGCTCTAATTTTTATTATTGTTATTATTATTATTATTATTATTATTATTATTATTATTATTATTATTATTATTATTATTATTATTGTATAAGTCTGGGTCAGTTCCCCCTGTTGAACTATATAGTATGTACAAATCAAATCAAATCAAATCTGTCACTCATACAGAGTATGACATGTACTGAAATGCTTTTTTACGACTGTCTAACATGTATTAGAAATAGCAGTGGCGGGCTGTGCATTTGGTACCTGGACCTTCAGTGGGGACTTACCCGCCTTAATCCACCTGTTAATACTACCACTATCACGTCGCGATTATAGAAAAAATCTATACTATACAAAAATGCAATATAACAATGAATTACATGACAGAGAGAGAGACATTTCGCATATAGAGGGTGAATACCATTTTACTAAAGCAAGCTCCAAACCTCTACAGTACAACCGCAACTGTGCACCTACATCATCTGGAGCAGTTCAAAATCAATATTTGTCTAATAACATCTCAAAAACATAAAAACGTGAATAAAATACAACCTACTCACCAGAGATAATTATAATTTGCACCGCTACTTAGAGGCTGTAAGCCAGTGGTACCATTTGTAGTTACTGGTCTGGTCTAGTCTATAAACCCTTTCCCTGGCTGAGAAAAGCTAACTAGTTTCGGGGATTGGCCGACCTCTCCTAGCCGTCTAGCTTTTCTTGAAAATTAATTTTTAAGTATGGCCAAGACCAAATCAATTTCTCTTCCTCCATATGTATTAATGTGTGCAGAGCTACAGACGTGTTTTGCCAGTCAAACTTGGAACTGTAACAGCTTTCTTCTGACCAACCAATCAGAGGATGGAAAAATGCTGGCGCTATTCTGTGCCAGCTAGCTGGCTCTGTGAGCCGAATATGAAATCTGATTGGTTAAAGAAACTTATTAAACTTAAGACTTAATACTAGTAGAGACTAAGGTAAAAAGGCCAACAGTACTGACTTTGAAGGCCCTGGGCAGATTAGATTGACATGGAAGCACATAGAGGCTGAAATCTGATTGGACAGAAAAAATCTAACATCCACATACACGTACTGGAATCAGTGCAGCCAAGAAAAATGCTACAAAATGAGGAGAATGAACTGTTGGGAATAAATTAATAAAATTTCATAGAACAAATATTAGAACAGAGTGGTTTCCAATTAAAGAGAACTCAAGCCAGAGGAATAGGGTTGGGATAAATCAGGCAGATCCAAAGAGAGAAAAGAGATACACAGATACTGTAGCAAGCTACCATTGAAACAATGTTAAGTTAATGTTAATGTGTCAAAGTTAACTGCATAGAATTAATGTAAAATGGTTCCATATCACTTCCCCTGGGCCCTTAGGCAAGGCCCTTAACCCCTCAACAGCTCAGTTGTATGAAAAACGCTTCATGTTAGCCAATGTAACAACAAAAGTGTTTTTAGTAAAAAAAAAAAAAAAACTAAATAAACCTATTTAAATATGTTCAGTAAAACAAACTGAAATCAGTGCCAATTGGTATGAAAGCTTTTCTCCAAATGCTAGCATTTGCTCCTCTGTTATAGGTATAAATGCAATGTCATAGTGGTTCAGAAGCCTGCTCCAGGAATTCTGGGTAATTTAGTGCAGCCAAACCATCTACTGGCATGTTTGTGAGAGGAATCCCACAGGACCAGAGGAAGAACAGACCTCTGAACTCCACACAGACAGGAACCCGAGCTCAGGATTGAAACTGTGAGGTAACATTACACCCACCGCACAACGTTTATACACCAGGGCTCCAAATCAAAAATCATTAAGATCTCAGGGCTGGAGATATGTTTGGAATTGAAAAGAAACACAAAGTGAATCATTCGGCACATCATGATTATTAAATGTATTTTTAGGAATGTGTTTTTGCACAGATGGTAATCAGCCATAGTAGCATCCATCTTTAAATTCACCCTAATGCATTGCTCTAGTCCAGAGTGTTGCAGAGAAAAAAGACCATTTCAGAGTTTTTTTTACCATGGTGCATTTTGTTTATTAGAAAAGAAAATTGTGTTAAACGGGTGAGACCCTAAATTGTGACTAGAAGGGAATTAAATTGTGTGAATGCCGCTCTAATTTTTTTATATATAGGTTTGGGTTAGAGCATTTGGATTTTCATCATGTAGATTCATTACGCTCGACGACTAGGTCGCGGTGGCTCTCCTTCGCTTTGAATTTTTCCAACTCAGAACAAATTTCACTTTGAGGACAGGTTTGTTCGTATCTGTGAAAGTTCTTAAAGTAAATGTTCATAAAGTGGGGAGCATCTGTACGATACAAAACTCTGAGTGATTAAGCAACGAATATAGCATGGTGAGGTGTGCTGTAACAGGTAGCTAATCAATGATAGAGTGGTGTGATGATCTGGACTTTTTTCAGAGTTAAAAAGAAACCAAACTTCTTCTATCTTTACCTCTGGATGAAGTTCTCTTCAATTGAGGACACAGTATGCAGCTGGAGATGGTTTCACATGTACAGCCTAAAGATCCATTAGGTTACTGATCAACTCAAGAACTTTGAAAATGGATTTGGACTGTAATTAATATCGACAGTCTGCTACAATGGCTCAAGAGCTCAGGTTACATTTAAGCACCTGCACACATTAACAATTAGTAATAAATGGACATTTGTTGTTGAGTATGGGGATAGGTTCACTTTCGAATCTGGTTCCCCTCAAGGTTTGTTCCTTATGCCATTTTGTGGAATTTTCCCCTGCCAGAGTCGCCACTGGCTTACTCATTAGGGATAAACTTTTAATTATAAGGAACTTGTACATACTTTTATAACTGTTTTATCTTCGCAAAGCTGCTTTAAGACAATATCCATTGCTTAAAGTGCTCAAAAAATTATGATGAACAAGTGTACAGACTGTTATAAAGCACTGACCCTGGAGTCTCCTTCTATAGATCGGACTAAAGACATTGTAGCATTATCATATCAACATTTACTATTGTTAAATAGTTTGTATTGGATTTGGACTAGCAGACATCATAGCTATGAAGGATTGGTTACTATGGAAATAAAATATTTATATGTATTATTTCGTACAAACCTGTGATGGAAATTAGAGTGACCTCAGAATTGAGAATTCAGCAGCATTTTAGTGTCAGTTTGAACCCATGACCCACGCGCTTCCCTCTAGCCTAGCATAACATAGCATAATGGGCACATAATTCAGGTCAGGTTTGATGACTGCTGCATGCATGGGTGCATCTCACCCGGGTCTGTTCAGTGTCCATGATCTCTGAAGGCCATATGGATGTAGATGTAGATGTGGGGATGTTTAGTCTTCCAGAGTCATGGTTTTCCCAGAAGTCAATTACGGTTATTGATGAAGGCGACCCGGCGCTATCGATCACGATGAGTATGCTCATTTGTGTATCCTTTGCTTAATTCAAATTGCATTCATGTGTCAAGTGCTACGGTGTGCCCACTCAACACTGCACAGAGATCATGTTGAAAAATCCTGAACCTGTACTGTTCCTCTTTTGTAAATTTTTATGAACCTTACCCTAAGTTATAAATTAGAGCATTGGAGTGAGGACAGTTTCATGGCATCATTCACGCTCAATTTCCATCTGTGGCTTGCTTTTTGATTATGGTTGTAAATCTCTTGCTCCAGGTTGGACACTATGTTCTCACTTAGGTTATGCTTTACTAGTTTTCCTGAGTTTTTTTCCCAGACTCTCGTGTTATGATTGCTCACACCAACATTAAAGCCATTTAGACTCGAAAATTTTATTATGAAGCATTTATTTAGAACAATCCATTATGTCAGCCAAAATTATATATTTATCCATAGACTGTATATACAAGAAGAGAAAACTTGGACTAGGTTCCAGGAGTATTCAGTTCATTTCATTTCATTACAACAGAATTTTAATTTTGGCTGGATTGTGTTCCCGCCTTACACTATAAGGGTCCAAAGGGTCTGGGTTTGATCCAGAGCTCACATTAGGTCTGTGTGGAGTTTTGCCTGTCTATCTGGGTTTCTTCTGGGTTCTTTGGTTTCCTCTTACTGTCTTCATGGTGCCCTGTAAAGAACTGGCCTCCGCTTTTGGGATGTGTTTTATGTCTCCCAACAGGAACCTTTTTTTGTTGTTTTACTGATCATTTTAGATTTATAACAAATATTCCACTGCATTCACACCCTGAATATTGATTAAGATGTTGACAATACAATTCAATTCAAGTTTATTTCTTTAGCGATTTTCACAATGAACGGTGCCTCACAGCAACTTGACAGAATGTAAAAATTGTAGAACAAAATTCACTTATATTTAAATTAATGTGTATTTTTCCCCAATCAGCAACATGAGGTGATAATATTGTGATGTGCAGTGCATTTGGTACCTGGGCCTTGAATGGGGACTTACCCGATTTAATCCACCTATTAATACTACCACTATCACGTCGCAATTATAAAAACCATCAAAACGCTAAAAAAATGAAGAGAATAAACTGTTGGGAATTAATACAATTTCATGGAAAAATAATAGAATTTATGTTGTAAATGTAGGTCAGTGCTTCTAATAATGTTTAGGCCAGCAGAGAAGGCTTTGCTGGCCCTGACGGCCTGCCACTGGTGATTTGTGGTGAGAGTAGACACCAGGTTGAGAAGAGCATGGAGAGGTGGAGGGGAATAAAAGTCTGTAGGAGTAGGACAGAGAATATGTGTGTGAATGAGAGGGAGGGCAGTAGGGTGGTGCAGTTGCAGGGAGAAGATTCGGGGAGAGTGGAGGAGTTTAAATACCTTGTGCAGTGCAAAATATTGAAAAGTGTGTTAGAGCAGTGAACAAAAAGAGTGCAAGCAGGGTGGAGCAGGGTCCTTCAAAAGGGGAACCTATTCTTATTTGGGGTGACACAGAGAGTGTGGTTATAAATCATTAAAACATTACAAACCCAGGAAACATTACAACCAGGAAAGGTTGTAACTCAGTGTTTAAGGCATTGAACAAGCTGTTACTGCTGGGCACTTGAGCAAGGCCCTTAAACCTCAACTGCTCAGTTGTAAGTCGCTCTGGACAAGAGCGCCTGCTAAATGCCATAAATGTAAATGTAAATGTCAACCCTCAAGAGTGAGAAATATGGGCAAAGTAGTGTGTGATTATGACTCAAGTCCTTTGTCTTATACAGTCAGTTGGAGATGTGCACGACTCTCTCCAGATTGTGATGTAAAATCAGAAGCTCCTGATCAAGCATATCATAAATTAGGTAAACATTCGAGATCATTTTGGATTTAACACTCACACTTTACTTTGTTCTTATGTGCTGGAGATCTGCACTGCACCAGGAATGAAGTTTCTATAGTCCAATATCACAACCTCCAGAGATTTCCTAAATAATATAATGGATTTTTTCAGGTTTAAGAAGACACCATGTGGTGGCCACCATGAAAATAAATGAAAAAGATTTACTATAAATATGTATAAAAATTGCTCATTGTATAAAGTCATAATTATTGTAAATATGATGAGGATCATAAAAATATGATAAGTAGTTTTCGCTGAATGGGAGATGTCGTGGAGAAACATGTCTACGCAAAATGACCCTTGAATACAGGAGAGCAAAATAAAAAATTATGAAAAAATGCGGCTAGAATAATAGTAATGAATAATAATAATAATAAATTATAAAAATAATGAATAATATATAGCTAATATACATTAAGTTTGTAGATGAATATACATACATAGAGTACATAAAGAAACAGTTTTGCATGTGAGTATAGTTGCATGTATAATTTCTCTTCATAATCAGAGTATTTTGGCTTCATTCCCTAAGTATGAAAATGCATCACGTTGCATAAGCTAAGCATATATACAGTATATATATATATATATATAAAAGGCTGTGTCAGAAAGATTTGAGCCATTGGTGCCTTTCAGTGGAAAGGCCAATAGCCCTAGTCCAACAACGCACAAGAAACGGGCCGAATATGGGCTTCTTCAGGAAAAAAGGCAGACCCTGGCACAGAAGCAGCGACGTAGGTCGCAGAAAATGCTCATCCAGCTGGCCAAGTGATATCCAGCTTGGGAACAGCATGAGTCACTACCTCCAGCAGCTCCTCAAAAAGGGCAGGCTGTGAGGGTGTGTCAGCGGGTACGCCGACATCCACCGACCCCACCCTTGAAGAAGAGAAAGGTGGAGAATGCGCTGGATCTGGTAAGTGAGGAAGGAGAAAGGGACAAGCCCATCTCCAATCCCTCTGCCAGATCCATCTGCAAACCTCAAGACCGCAGTAGCCGCTTCGACTTGACAGAAGTGGGGCCGGAACCACGAGAAATGAGAGAGCCCTCCTCAAAGAGAGCTCCACGAGAGCACATGCGGCCACAGTGTGAACATTTAGCTCCCTCGAGAGCCGACCAAGCTTGCAGTGTGCGACACACAAACTGTGTGAATCCCTCTCATGATAAAGCGGTAGCAATGAGGAACACATAGCCGGAAGGACTGCTTGCTTTCCATTTATATATATCCATTATATATACTGTATATACAGTATATATATATATACAGTGAGAAAAATAAGTATTTGAACACCCTGCTATTTTGCAAGTTCTCCCACTTAGAAAACATGGAGGGGTCTGAAATTGTCATCGTAGGTGCATGTCCACTGTGAGAGACATAATCTAAAAAAAAAATCCAGAAATCACAATATATGATTTTTAACTATTTATTTGTATCATACAGCTGCAAATAAGTATTTAAACACCTGTCTATCAGCTAGAATTCTGACCCTCAAAGACCTGTTAGTCTGCCTTTAAAATGTCCACCTCCACTACATTTATTATCCTAAATTAGATGCACCTGTTTGAGGTCGTTAGCTGCATAAAGACACCTGTCCACCCCATACAATCGGTAAGAATCCAACTACTAACATGGCCAAGACCAAAGAGCTGTCCAAAGACACTAGAGACAAAATTGTACACCTCCACAAGGCTGGAAAGGGCTACGGGGAAATTGCCAAGCAGCTTGGTGAAAAAAGGTCCACTGTTGGAGCAATCATTAGAAAATGGAAGAAGCTAAACATGATCCAGAGGAGTCATGGGAGAAAGTCATGTGGTCAGATGAGACCAAAATAGAACTTTTGGGTCATAATTCCACTAAACGTGTTTGGAGGAAGAAGAATGATGAGTACTATCCCAAGAACACCATCCCTACTGTGAAGCATGGGGGTAGTAGCATCATGCTTTGGGGGTGTTTTTCCTGCACATGGGACAGGGCGACTGCACTGTATTAAGGAGAGGATGACCGGGGCCATGTATTGCGAGATTTCGGGGAACAACCTCCTTCCCTCAGTTCGGAGTAACATTTAAAAACAGAGATTGTACTGATAAATTACATAAAAATGTTAAAAAATAAAAACGTTATTATTGTATTATTCATTTAAAGTATTAAATAAAACATTTATGACAAGTAATAAAAAACAATTGTTGCGTTTACACAACAATACATGTACAATGTCCCTTGAAAAATTATAAAAAGGAGAGAGTCAAAACCTCACGATATTTTGTTACTCATGAGGGGTCATAGAACGTAACCACCAGTGACTCATTTATACCATTCCAGTCCTTCAAAACATCCTGATTGATTTATATCAAGTTGTTTGGTATCAGCAGATAAAAATACAGTAAATTTCATGAACTATGTATATAATGAAATAACATTTTTATTTTTAGAGCACTTTTAACAATGGACATTCACTTAATGCAGCTTTACAGGGATTAAGAGTTTATAAAGTTGCAGTGGCGGGCATTCAGGGCCAGCAAAGCCTTCTCTTTATCTCAGAAGCACTGACCTACATTTACAGTCTAAATTTTAATATTTGTAGCCTTGCCGTCTGTCTCTTCTTATACAAAAAGGAAAACCTTTGCTACCTAGCTGGCCCAGCATTTTTCCATCCTCTGATTGGTTGGTCAGAGGGAAACTGTTACAGCCAAGTCCGAATGGCAAAACATATGTGGATCACGCTGCACACATTAATACAGCTGAGTTAGACTTTTTTATGCCAACGGAGGAAGAAAAATGTAATCGATCACGGACACACATTTAAAAATCCATTTCAAGAAAAGCTAGACATTGTAAGGGAGGTCGGCCAAACACGAAGCTAGCTAGCTTGTCTTAGCCCGGGAAAGGGTTTGTTCTCCACTTCCAGATCAGTGAATACGAGCGGTACCACTGGCTTATTTTTATGTTTTTGTCATGTTATTAGACAAATATTGATTCTGAACTGCTCCAGATGATGTAGGTGCACAGTTGTGGTTGTAATGTAGAGGTTTGGAGCTTGCTTTTGTAAAATGGTATTCACCCTCCATATGCATTGTTATATTCCATTTTTTGTATTTTATTGATGGTTTCCATAATTGCGACGTGGTAGTGGTGGCATTAAGAGGTGGATTAAGTCGGATAAGTCCCCACTGAAGGCCCAGGTACCAAATGCGTGGCCTGCCACTGTAAAGTTTTATAAACAAATGTAAAAGTTCAGTGTCTATAGGTTTGTCCCTAATGAGCGAGCCAGTCTTGACTAGGTCAAGAAAAAAAATAAAAAGACCTCAAGAGGTAGAAACCTTGAGAGTATTCTCATCTGGGTGACACCGAATGTACATTTATTACAGTTCCATCAGAACTTATCAAACAGAAGGACCAACTTATAAACTCTACATTTCCTTGAGGAATCACACATTTCCTCAACAATTTCCACTGTAACCTGTTGCTGTCTTCTCACATACATCAAATTACAATACAATTAGGTTAAAATTATATATACATGTATGTTTTTATGCACATACATAGAGTACATAGAGAACAGTTTTGCATGTGAGTATAGTTGCAAGTTTAATTTCTATTTATAATCTAATTTATAAATAAGAGTATTTTGGATTCATTCCCTAAGTATGACCATGCATCACGTTGCATAAGGTATGCATAAACATTAAGTCCATGCATTTAGTGTTCACTTTTCTACAAAAACAGTTTAATACATGTACAATCAGATTCAGATCAGGTCAATCCAGAATTCTCCAATTACCTTTTAAAAACATATTGCATTTGCAATATGTTTCAGATCACTGTTGTGGTGTAGGATATAGCATCAGAACTTCAGCAAATTTGCCTCTTCATTACTTTCTTCAGATTTCATTTGCCATCAGTGGTTGCACCATCAGTGAAGAAGTCAAAACAATGACATTGTCTCAAAACATTATGAAGTCTTTAATACATGTGCTTTTGTGTGTATTCATCATTATAGAACAGGATATTTATATAGGCCTAATTCAAAATGTATAAAAATTCAAATTGAAACATACTCTTTTTTTATACATTTTTATTTTATGTTAAAACAGACTGACTAGTTATACTATGTTTTTTGAAACTTTGTAAAACTTGATTAAACTAATATAAGATGGACAGTTCTGAATTTATACTGTACAAATACAGGTTAATTTTAAAGAAAACTGTATATTTTTACTAAACCTACATGACACAGATTAACGTTTTTTAAAAGTTAAGGGTTCTTTCTGCAGAATTTTGCACGCTCCTGGGTGAAGGAAGCATGCTTGGCCTGGTATGTCCTTCTCACTTGCTATAATGTATACAGTTCTAGGAACAGGTGCTTTTAGAGACTTGGCTTCTCATCACCACCATTTGCTAGCAATTAAGTGTAATATGGGGTGTCAGAGCAGCAGCACAGCATTTCGAGATATCTCGAGTTCAATGTTTGTTTAAGAGATTCATTGTGGCATTGGGGTTTTTTAGACTGTGGCTCAGAGGAAGGCAGAGGAAAGAAGTCATTATAGCAATGGTTTGGGCACAGCATGAAAACTACATCGACTGTGCTAATAGCTTGTATGAAAGAAAAAGTGACACGCCTTCGGTAATTAAGGGGTAATTGAGACGTATTGTTGCATGTATAGAGTTCATTTTTATAATACAGACAGCTAAACAGCTCAGGGTTAAGAGACCTGGGGGACAGCCAAACAGTCAGAGTCTGGGAGATTTTAACTCATAAAGCTACTCACAAAAGTGAAACCTCAAAATGCATGGATATCATAACAGGAGAAACTCAAAGTGAGTCCTGGTCTAGGGAATTCCTCTGGCTTTTGGGAAATCTGTCATAATTCACAATACCTTAATTAGATTGTCTTACTGTAATGGAAGATTATTTATGCTATCATGGAAAGACTGTGAGTTTGAAACCTTATGATCAATAGCTATGAATCTAAAGGGAAAAATTTGCTACCTGGGCAGGAGAGATGCATACTCTCTTGAAATCAGTTGCATTAGCTAAATATGGGCCTCTGTGAGCTGATGTACAGTATGTGTAAGACAATAGATGATTTAATCTGTGTTTTATGTTGGTATGTGATCACTGGTGGACAGTAATGCTGTAAATTTAATTTATTATTGTTAGAGGTGTAACAATACACGTATTCGTACCGAAATTTTTCAGTACAGGGCTTCAATTTGGTGTACATGTGTACTGAATACAATCCTTTTATGTGTGGAACATAGTTAACATCTGAGTTCCCTCTGGAATATATACTGTAAGTGAAGGACCACATGTTTAGTCTCTGCCTAGCACTTTAAGCACTTTTATTATTATTATTATTATTATTAAACTTGAGAACAAACACAACAATAAAAAGGAAACTAGAGTTAGCACTTCATGCCATCACCAATGCTAGCTATATGGACACTTTATTTCGATTCAAAGGATATTTATTTCTATTCAAATTTCTATTCAAAGGAGAAAATCCTGACAATTTGGCAGATCGAGAGACTAAAAGAAGACATTTGGTAAAGTTTGCTGAAATAAGTAAAACAGTTAAGTGGAACCTATCTTTAGAAAATTAAATATTAAATGTAAAAAACACACACACACACACACACACACACACACACACACACACACACACACACACACACACACACACATATACACACACACATATACACACCAGCATTACCCAAATGGGGTCTAACAAATGTAAACTATTTCATAAAATGTATCCATTTATTCAAATTTCTTCTTCTTCTTCTGCCAATTTAATTGATTATATGATTGAATCAATATAATACAAATGTATTGCATTCATTTGATTTGTTGTATTTTATTTTTATATGTTTAATTTTTATAACATATTATAAAATATTATTTTATATATTATTTAACCAAGCAATAATTGTATTTAAAATTGTTTTAAAAATGTAAACTGTAATAATAATAAACAACATTTTTTTTTCGATGTATTGCTTCTCTCTAATTGTAGCGAATTTGAACTAAACCATGACTTAAAAAGCCGGGTAAGTACCGAAACGTAAATTTTGTGTAGCTTTACAACCCTAGTTATTGCCCTTTAATAGCTTTATCACGTATCTATACCATACTGAAATATTTCTATTTGAGGAGATTTTTATTTTAATTTCACTACAATTTCAAGTCAAATATTACTTTTTACTCAACTGCATATTCTGAAATCAGCCATTCCTTTTTATTTCTGAGTGGACAAAAACATAACTGCACACAGCAAGCCACCAATCAGGATTGAACATTTGCTCTGTTTAAAACTTGTTTTGATTGGCACTTGATGGTATCTACTTACACCAAAATACAGTTTAGCATCAGTTCAACAGCAAGCAGAAATTTTTGAGAGGAATAAATGATGGAAGGAACTCCAGACTAAAATTTCCACAACACCTGTGGCATTATTTCTGTGATTTCTTAGTTTAGTAGTTAAAAAGTAGGTTTTGTGCTCATGATAATTGTAAAGATATCAATTAGTGATTAACTAATTAATAGCATTTTATTAATAGATTGGTGTGCTAAGAGTAACATAAGAGTCTTTTCACATAAAAAAAAAGATAATAGGAACATTATAGCCATAATAAATCATAGTACTTTGGATACTTAAGCACATTTGAAGGCAAAGATCTTTGTATTTTTATTCAAGTGAAAGTTTAAAAGAAAAAAAAAATAAAATAATGAAAGCAAGCAAAATATTTAAGCACACTTTCCGGCTGTGTGCTCCTCCCTGGCCCCTCTATATTACGGGAGGGATATGCACAGCTTGTGTGTGTCGCTTGCTTGGGAGTGTAGCATGCAAAGTCAGTTCTCGAGGGAACCGTGTGCTCACATGTCTTTGCGCTCGCTCCGCTCCCGCTTAGCATGCTTCGAGGAGCGCTCTGCGATACGGAAGCCGAGGAGCTTAAGGAGGTGGTAATGCGTGCTGTTGCCAAGCTTGATATAACTTGGCTGGCTCATAAGCAGAAAGTGCTTCCATCTAGTAAATTAGATGAGCGCTTTCTGACACCTGTGTCACAACCCCCGCATTGGGGTCTTCACTTTTTTCACCGAGGTGTCCAGGTCACAGATTAAGCCTTTTTTCAGCCCGCCCCTTCAACCCCAGTTCTACTGTGTATTCCCACATTATGGGGCAGGAAGAACATGGTTATGAGGCGATGCCACAGGTTGAAGAGACACTTGCCACCTATCTCTCCCAGAATCGCCACCTCCCTTAAGACCACGACATTACCCACGAAGCCCCTACGCAATACAATAGCACTCGTGAGTAAAGTCTATGCGTTGGCAGGTCAAGCCGCTGCGTCCCTGCACACCATGGCGGTGTTGCAGGCATATCAGGTTGACCAGCTGCAGTTGGATGTGGGAGGTCCCCCGGGAAGCTATTTTGATGAGCTTCGCCGTACGGCAGATCTGGCTCTCAGAGCCACTAAAGAGACCGCTAGGGCCATTAGCCGGTATATGGCTGCCCTGCTGTCTACAGAAAGGCACCTGTGGCTTACTCTGTCAGAGATGTCTGATAGAGACAGAGCCGTAGTGCTGGACGCCCCACTAACCCCTTTTCGGTGACTCCGTAAGCTTGTTGGTCAAAACGTTTCAGGAGAATTAGAAACAGGTAACAGCATTTCAGCAGTACCTCCCTCCATGGTCTCTACCAGACATCATTGTGGTCCAGGAGATCTTGTCACCCCTAGAGTTGTTTTAGGGTGCTGCCCTGGTTCTAGGCACACCAGAGGTCAGTCTCGAGAAACTGATACCCCTAAGGCACTTTCTAGCAGCTTGGAGAGTTTTGGAGAGATTGTTTGGAGAGATCCCCGGTTCCTATCTCTAGGCCCTGTGCAGGAAATCCCCGGTCGTTGCTTAAAGCTAATGATGGATTCGTCCCTTACATGGTCGCTCTCCACCCCGTGAGACCCCATGAGTGGTTGCTCCGCCCGAAGTCTGTAGGAAGGGCCCCATCTATGCTGGCACATCAACTGCCTATTGATGCTGGCCGTGCTTCTAGCACTGAAGCATTTCCTCTCAGAACTCAGAGGTCACTACGTGTTGGACCGAACGGACAATACTGCGGTGGTCTCCTACATCAACCATCAAGGAGGTCTGCATTCTGTGCAGGCTGGTGCACCAGATCCTCTTTTGGGCCCAATTTTGAGAGCAGTTTACATCCCGGGCTGGTTGAACAAGGCACTAGACACCCTGTCGAGGCAGGGGTTGAGACCCGGGGAATAGCGGCTCCACCCCGATGTAGTGGCGCAGGTTTGGTTTGGAAGAAAGAGTCCAGGTGGATTTGTTTGCATCTTGATAGACGTTGCACTGTCCCCTCTGGTTCTCCCTTACTCCTCCTGTGGCCAGGCAATCTCTAGGCAGAGACCCAATTGTAACGTGTTTTCTCCACGGCACCTGGAGGCTGAGGCCCCCGGTACAACCTAGAGTGCCTGGGTGAGACCGGGCCATTGTTTTGGGGGCTCTGTCTGTCTTTTTACTTCCTCTGATTGGTTGGTCAGAGAGAAACTGTTAGAGCCAAGTTGGACTGGCAAAACACGTCTGTAGCACGATTGATTTGGACATACTTAAAAAATACTTTTTGAAGAAAAGCAAGACACTGTGAGGAGGTCGGCCAAACCTGAAGCTAGCTAGGTTGTCTCAGCAGGGGAAAGGGTTTGTTCTCCACTTCCAGAACATTGAATACGAGCGGTACCACTGTCTTACAGCCTCTGAGGAGCGGTGTAAATTATGAGTATGAATCTCTGGTGAGTACATTTTTAGTTTTTGTCATGTTATTAGACAAATATTGATTCTGAACTGCTCCAGATGATGTTGGTGCACAGCTGCAGTTGTAGTTTAGCGGTTTGGAGTCTTAACTGGGTTTCTTGCTTTAGTAAAATGGTATTTACCCTCCATATGCTAAATGCTTCTCTCTGTAATGTCAAGCGTTGTTATATTGCTTTTTTGTATAGTATTGATGGTTTCTATAATTGCAATGTAAGAGTGGTGATATTAAGAGGTGGATTATGTCAGGAAAGTCCTTACTGAAGGCCCAGGTACCAAATCCATGGCCCGCCACTGCATTACACCCATTATAGACCTGTTTTATTTTTTTTTTTGCAAGCGTCACACACACTTAGTAAAGCAAAGCAATCCAAAGTGTGTTTGTGTGTGTGTGTGTGTGTGTGTGTGTGTGTGTGTGTGTGTGTGTGTGTGTGTGTGTGTGTGTGTGTGTGTGTGTGTGTGTGTGTGTGTCAATACAAATTCAAAAACCCTTCCTTTGCTCATCTTTCCTGTTCGCCCCTCCTGAGTCACATATGGATCTCATCTCTCCTGCAATTCAGTAAGGCTTTGTAATGTAAATAGTGCCGTGTGTGGAATGCATGGATTAAGGTGCTCGGAGATTAATTCCAGAGAGTCCCGACCTCACAAAGATAGATTAATGCAAAAACACACACTATATCCACTTACTAGACAGGAATAATGTCTTACACCAGGCTTTTTTTTTTTATTGTCTAATGCAGTAGCATTGTATTATCTAGTATTATGTCAGTCCTAACGTTTTTAATACTATAATTACATTTGCATATACCATAAAGCACACATCTATTGGTTATAAATCTATAGTAATCATGCATGCACACCAGGTTTTTTCAAATAGGACAGACACAATCCAGAAGTATCAGCAGTCTGACATTCAAAGATGGACCAAACTCATATGGACCACATCAAACTCCCCACACATGTAAGATATCTACTCTATCTGACATCAACATACTGCAGGATGAACAGAAACCTGCTCCTTATTACAGTTTATCCTCCATGGCAGCAGTCATCTCACAGCCACACACACACACACACACACACACACACACACACACACACACACACACACACACACACACACACACACGTTTCGTGACGTCATTCATTTAAACATACAATATAATTAGGGACTGACTTATCACAGTCACCATGAACACGATGATAACCTGAGAACATCCACTCAAGTGTGGTAGCTTTAGTGAAGCCATCTGGCTCGAAGACGTTAAATTCCTTGCAGTGTGTAAACTTTGAAAGTATTTTTTATTTTATGACAGCAATAACATTCTCCAAATGGAAATTAGGTTTTCCTTGTTAAAAGCAGAGTGCACTCCCACATTGGGACACCCGGGCCAGATATAGCTAGGCGATAAAAATTTGTGAACAAATCGAAACGTTCCTGTAATATTATCTACTGCTCTGCTGGACAAGGTGTGGATTTCAAAGCCACCCAGCTAGCAACATTTCTACACAAAATACAACAAGAGGTGATGCTAGCCTCCACTGTATTCGAATTTACACAAAAAAAGCCAAAGAACATTTGGTGCACTAATGGGTACATGCAGATGATGTATAGATGTATATGGAACGACAAAGACTATTTTATATAATTACTGAATGCTTGTAAGGATTTCTATATACTACTGAATACTGTCCTTGCATACTGTAGTATTTTATTATCACCCAGAAAATGATGCAGCATTTCTTTCTCATAAAATAGAAATAAACCTAAATTAATACCTCATTGCAAATGCATCATTCATGCATCAATACATCCATCTGTAAAGGGTCTATTTTTATTTGTATACCCTCATAACCACAATAAAAAATTCTTCTGTAAAAGAAAATAAAAAAACAGACATGGGGAACTCTCTGCCGTCTCTGTCTCGGCCATCTCTCTGCACAAACACATAAATAAAACAACCTGAATCTCAGTGAATACTTGCCTAACAGACATAAATATATTTATAAAAAAAATTAAATGTCTCCTTTTAAATTAACGAACAATGAACAATAAATATTCTTTGTTCATGTAATTCATATTAAATTTAGAAGAGGTACAGATTTTCCAGTATCACCTTATTGTTGCTAATGTGATTCCTCCTCACACAATATCGCTAAATAATATATAAAGGTTTTTTTTTTCTCACCGCTGTCACTTTTGGATTTCTGCTTTGTGATAATAACTATTATTAATATCGGTGGGCTTGTCTGCAAAGCTGGAAAATCTGGTGGTTGACCTTGAAGATCATGTGTGACCTTGATCCAGGTTGACATGTCTACAATGCTTATATAAGTGCCATACGTCAGGAGTGTTGTTAGACAAATAAAAACACAGAGAACATGCCGAATTTGGTGATGATGATAATATGGAATATACTGACAGGAAGAATTGAATACAATAAATATTTCATTACTAAATTAATAATATAATAATAACTAAATAAATGAATACTGAAGGTGTGCTGACCCAAGAACATGCCACCGAATACTTAGCAGTGCAGAACTGGATCGTGCAGACATTATAATCATGTTTACAACAAAAAAAGTCCTGTTTACGCTCCTCAGAGCCCAGATTGAGTCCAGACCAAAGCTTAGAGGAGGCGAAAGAGATAAAATGGAAGCGACCAGTGGAAACGCCTTTAACGCTTTAACACTGTTTGTATTGTGTTCCGTCTTGCGTGTAAGTAGCTTTGGATTAAAACAATGTAAATTAAATAAATGGAGGGAGATTTTCAGATTAGTCACGTTCTCCAAGAGGAGTCCAGAGCAAAGCTTTCTTTCCAAAATAAATAATGGAGAGATGAATTTATGGGCTTCAGTAAAAAAAAAAAAAAAAAAGAAAGCAGGTTTTGAGCGGATATGTGCACTGATCGTTGCTATTTTTCATAAACTAACTGACTAGAGATCAAAGAAAAGGCTGGAAACACAGCAATTCTCATTTCTAATGATTCCCCAGTGAGGGATTCTGCAAGAAACGGGAACGTCAGAAGCAGGCAATTATAGTACAACACATCTTCTCAAAACTATACCAGACAGGAAGTGAAGCAAAAAATATTCTGCAACATCATTAATAGACATTACTAACTAGCAAGTGCTGAATAAATTCGATTTAGCAATAATTAGCATTACGGTAGCATATCGGAAATATGTTTATATGTAAATATGTTAAATATATTTCACCTCAAAAAAACAAAAAACAAAAAAAAAAAGAGCCTCTGTCAGATTTCGGTCTAAAACTATCCTCATTATCAAACACATAAAAGATTTAATGCTTATTGGCCATTCGTAACTGTTGTAAGCAGAATATTTTGTTCCATTTGTAAAAGACATAATAATCCACCAAAGCTCGTTGGGGTTTAAAAAGAGAAAGTCTATTGTGTTAGTAATTTCGCCCCTTCCCGTAGATGACTGTTCATGAAAACCATGCTAAGAAAATATTTCAACTCTTATTTGCCACTTTACTCCATCTGCATTACACAAGCAGACAGTGGAATTTCAAATAAACACAAGGCACTTTCCCGTGTCCCACAGAATCACTTAGTACTCCATTTCAGCTCGGAATTTAACACTACAATATCACTGTGCTAATGAAATGTGAGAAATGTTGGCTAAAGAAAACGATCCAAATAATTTGCTGTAATGGGTTAATATTTTTTCCCCCTTAGGCAAGTTTTGTCTTACACCTGAAAGAATGCAGATGTTTTATTCCACTGTATTAGCAAACAGAGTAGAGATGTGTACTCTTATTACTATATATATACATCCAGAAAGTATGCAAACCCCCTTTATGATTGTTGCATATCAGAGCAAAAACCAAACCATGAACTCTAAGGAACTGCCTGCAGAGCTGAGAGACAGCACTGTAATAAAGGCTGCAACAAAACACAATTGAAAAAAAGTAAAGTGGATTTGAAAACTTGAATATTAAATTTTTCTAGGATAAGGGTTTCTATAAGAATAATGATCTAAATATATTAAGATTTACAATACAAAAAGAATGATGCAGAACATTGACCACGCTGCAGAAAGACTCCAGGGTGGTGAATGTTACTCACACCATTGATTCACTGTATGTTTGCTTCAAATGGAATAATAGTTCAATTTCAATTACTTCTTTATTTCTAGCCCACTTTTAACAATAGACATTGTTTAAAAGCAGCTATACAGAGATAAAGAGGTCAAAAAGTTGTATAAAAGAAGGTATACATTAAATGTCTATAAGTTTGTTCCTTATAATTGTACATTTGTCCCTGATGAGTGAGCCAGAGGCAACTGTGACAAGGAAAAACTCCCCGAGACGGCATGAGGAAGAAACCTTGAGAGAAACCAGACCAATAGTCCAGACCACAATTAATTTCCATAAAGCCGTGTTTTAAAAACCTTTGAATGAATAACTTTAATTTATCAGAAAATAAGAAGCATCACTTTATGTGTTCAAATGAACACATAATCTCAAACCTGTTGAATTCTTAAACCTGATTGGCAGAAAATTTTATAATGGTTTCTGGATCTTTCAGCAGTTATGACAGCTGTAAAGTGCAGATTTGTTTTATATAAATGTACTGTTTGTTGTTATATGTTATGCAAAGATAAGTAGCTAGAATGTTTTTGGTTTTTTTTGAAAGAGTATCCAGTGTCGATAGCTTTGTAACCTTCACTTGCTTCTTTAAGGATTCCTTTAAGTGCCACTGAATCGTTAGGGGTTTCACAGCATGCCACAAAGCATTTTATTCCTCACTTATTTCATCCTGAGCTAGCGGTGTGGTCCAGAGCTCCATCTGTACTACTGATACCAAAAGTCTAGGGAGTGAGATTTTAATCCTGTTACCCTGCCTATCTAATCTCAGCCTTCCTGTACGGGTGCACAAAATTTCTCTTTTCTCTCTATCACCCACCCACACACACACACACACACATACACACACGCACATACACACACACCCACACACACACCCCCCCACACACACACTCACACACCCTGTTCATATGCTTGCTATTATGTGAAGCCGGGTTTGTTATTTTCGACGCCGATCATAAACACTATCTGTGTTTAGATGCAGAGCTGTGTTTATTCGAATGATAACTAGCAGACGAAAGCTAGCATTATGTCAGCAGGTTCCATCACGAGCCATAAACTTTAGTGTTAATTTTTTTTTGCCTGAACTATTGCGTTAATGTCTTGTTTGCTTTGTCTGGTGCTCATTTTTCTAATTGGATGAGTCATTTATCAGGTTCGATTCCGCCGACGCTCGAACGGTGAAGGCTCCGGTTTTGCACGCAGGCCAAAAGAGATGCGGTCTGGTTTTTTCCTGCTTGCAGTAGACTTTAAGCAGACCACCACAACACTGTCGTAAGTGAAATCATAATCATTACACCTTGCCAACTCGATGGCTTACTGAATGAAAAAGATTTTGGTAATCGAGACAGAATGTGTAAGAGCCTGAAAAGGAAAGAAAACAAGACAAAAGGGAAATGAATGAGGGATCTAGGCCATGCGCTATCTTTCATCTTTGTGTGAGGCAGACGACGAAAGCTCTGCTCTCCTTATACTGTGGCTCGACCTAGAATGGGATTTTCAGCTGGAAGTCGCTATACTGGACTTTGTCAGCGTGAAGAAAAAGTCAAGCGCCGCTGATAAATCGTGCGTTTCAGATTGGGTTGCGACTTCTCTTCCCTCCCTAACTGCTGCCACATGTTTTGCATGAATCCAAATGGCCCACAACTAGAGATATTTGTGTTATTGTTCAGTTTTCTGCTACAGAAATTGTGGCTAATGAGAGCAGTGTGTATACCTTTAAGATTGGACACTGCTGTCCTCTTGGGCAAAAAAAAAAAAAAAAGAATTAATTGCGTCGTATTAATCATGTAAGTTGTCTAAGGACTAATGGGCCTGTCAGAGAGGAACGTACAGAGAATAACTCTCGCACCAGAACGCTGATGAATGAGCTGAGCGGCATAAACATAATAACCCGAAGAGACTCGGTTGCACTCCAAGCTGATTTTGGGAAGCCGAAATTAAGAGTTTGATTGCTGCCATAATAAGAGCCGACCTGTCCATGTGTGAATGTTTAAGCCAATCGCGATTATCACATCGTTCAATGGCTCGCCAGTGCAAACTTATTGAAATGAGTGCAAATATATTTTTTGGTCAGCTACAGCAAAGTTGGAATGGGGATTTCAAGGCACAGGATTTTACCTGATTAATTATTAGGCACCTGATGTTCACAACAGATTTATCATACTTTAGCATATACATATAGCAAGAAGTCAGAATGATGGCTTCTGGGTAATATTTAATCCTTTATTCGCCTAATTCTAACATATAATCAGACTCATGGGGTTCTCTGGCAACACTCAAGCTGCTGGTGGCTTTAACCCTTGAAATACAACTTCCACTGACGATGGCGCTCCATACACACACATGCCCCCCCAAAGAGCATTAACATAAAACTTGTTTATGCGAACCGAACCAGCTAACTCCTCATTTAAAACAACAACCGAGGTTCAAGAAATAGATTGAGCTAATCCTGATACATTTGTGCACAGCTGGTTGGCCTTGATTTTCTAGTCAGATAAAGAGGGCTTTATTGTGGTCAGGGGGGTTTGGACGGGGAATTTGTCACTATGGCCTTGACTCTGGGTCACAATGAATGCCCATAGAGGCCAAACGCCCACGCAGCTGGGCTGCAAATGCGGAGGAGAACAATGGCATGGAGTGGGCACCTCGCAGCACGAGAAGAGGGCATCTTTGTTAGGCACAGGTGGAGCTTTGTGTGGCCTGTCTCATTACACATGCATCACGATGGCTTCCTGTCCGAGCTTTGACAAATGATGAAAATGTGGCCAGCCGTCTGCAGATCGCACAGAGCCAGGGGTGTGAGGCTCGAAAGCCAAAGTCACACAGACACATGGCTTAACATCAAAATATTAAACTGAGGAGAAGAGTTTAAAATGTTCTTTAATAGACCGTATTTGATTCACAGAAGACATCACCAGAGTTCATGATTTTATATATATATATATATATATATATATATATATATATATATATATATATATATATATATATATATATTTTTTTTTTTTTTTTTTTTTTTTTTTTTTTTTTTTTTCTGAGATCACTCGGATTCGGCATTTCACACCTAATATTGATGTTTTACTAATTGTATTACTAGGTTAACCCTCCAAGTGTCACTGTCACTGTAGCAAGTATTTATAAACAGTGCCTTCCAAAAGTGTGGAAACACAGAGTCTTTAATGTTTTTTTAAACACATTCATGTTCCTTTTGTTTATAAGCAACAAAAGGCAAAGACACACAAGAACCGGACCGTGAATGACTGAAAGAAAGTTCTGTGGAGTACAAATGTGACATTTTCATCTCTAACAGAAGAATTTGTGTAAGATGGAGAACAGAAGAGAAGATGTTAGCAGACTGCCTCACCCCCACAGTCAAACGTGGAGGTGGAAGCCTAAGGGTTTTGGGTTGTTTTGGAGTAGGGAAAGTTGGAGACTTATTCCGGAAAGTGAAGGGAAAACTGGACCAACATGGCTAACATTTATACTTTAACATACACCACACAATGCCGTCTAATTGGAACTGACTTTAAGACAATGAGCTGAAGCGTATGTCTGAGCTCTGTAAGCGTTATTAACAAAGCATAGAGCAAACAGGCATTTGGAGAGTAATCTATCATAAAATGGCCTGCCCAGTCACTGTATCTAAATCCTATTGAACTGCTCTATAATGAACTGGATCACAAAGACATCTTTGGCAAGTTTTAAAAAAGGCACAGCAAAGTATTTTAGCTGAATGTTTGGAGAAACGAACCATCCAGACACCGAGATTGTGCAAAGCTGGTATTCATACTAAGTGGAGCATTTTTCAATACGAAAAAGTTGAATTCGTGGACATTCATACATTTGTTTGGTCAAAGAAACTTTTCCTATTGTTACATTACATAGTTGTTTGCATAGAAACAATAAAAAAAAAAATGTATGTGTCAGTCAAAAATCATAACAGACTCTGTGTTTCCAGACATTTGACAGGCACTGTATTATGTATATATCAATTGTATATTGCAAGGAAACTTCTGCACTCCAAATTGGACACTTCAAAACCACATCGGAATATTTTCAGGAGGTTATGAGCTGCCTTTAATGCATTCACAGCTCTCAGTACTCGTATTCATAAGCCATGATGGTTGCTTAAAAACGTAACCGTCCTGGAGATTGACTTTTTTTCCATTTTGAATGCCTCTATGACCTGAACACTTGAATTCACAAACGATGTGCTCTCTCTCTCTCTCTCTCTCTCTCTCTCTCTCTCTCTCTCTCTCTCTCACACACACACACACACACACACACACACACACACAGATTTATTTGGTTCAGGCAATGAGCCAGGTACACTCAGACCCTCTTTGGCCCAATGCACATACAGGCCATGTTTAGATCCATCAAGTTTTGGCAAGCGACTAAAGCTCCTGAATCTCTCCTATGATGGGTCAAGTTTCAAAAGAATACCTCCACCCAGGTATCAAGCCCTCCCTATCCCACCATACCACCACCAGACACCTCCCCACCACAGACCATCTATTTACTCAAAGTGAAAATAGGAACATTCAAGTCACTCATTAAATAAATATAAACAGAACCAGAAATAACAAATTGCAAGTTCCTAAATGGATTTATTCGGATGTTTGGGGATACATCTGTGCTCCTCTAAATACCTGTATGACAGTTGGATTAGCAGGAAACTCTAATCAGACCCGAATCGATGCATATTAAATGGATATTAAACGCTAAGACGAGCTTCAAGGTGGCCTGCTGATGATGTCAAAGTGGTCAGTGGGGTTTGTTGACCCAAGCCCGTGTGGGCTGTTCTAGGGGAGGAGTGATCTTTTTTTTTCAGCAGGAAATTTGGGCAGTCTTAGCATGGTTAGAGGGAGGGGTTGACCGATGTGCTTACATCGGCAAATATTTTTTAACAAACACTTTTTTTCAATCTGATATTAATAAATCTCTAATACCAATATTTGATACAATATGTGTACATATAGCTTTTGTGGCAATTTTAAAAAGAATGCCCGTCATGCCCCTGGTGCTGAACAAAAGACAGGAAAACATAGTTAGAATTGATGTGGAATTTAAAAGGATTTTGCATCCCACTTACATTTTTTCTACAATGGGAATGTGAACAGTTAGCTGTACATATGTCTTCACCTGTACACTATCCAGTGGATGTCATGCACTATGTGGTCTAAATATGAATGAGCAGCACAGAGGTTCTGGGACACTGATGGCTAAATTATAATGCGTGTGTGAGAAATATAATTCATTTTTATGTATATATATCTTCTGCTTCTTCTTTCAGCTTTTCCCATTAGGGTTTGCCACAGCAGATCATCCATCTCCATACCCCCAGGTCCGCTACATCTGCCTCTTTTAAACCAACATCCGTAAACCTCCTCCTTGGCCTTCCTCTTTTTCTCCTTCCTGGTGGCTCCATCCTCAGCATTCTCCTACCGATATACCTTATGTCCCTCCTCTGCACATGTCCAAACCATCTCAATCACACCTCCCTCACCTTGTCTCCAAAACGTCCTACATGTGCTGTCCCTCTAATAAACTTATTTCTAATCCTGTCCATCCTCGTCACTCCCAACGAATACCTCAACATCTTCAGCTCTGCTACCTCCAGCTCCGCCTCCTGTCTTTTACTCAATGCCACTGTCTCTAAACCGTACAACATCGCAGGTCTCACCACAGTCCTATAAACTTTCCCTTTCACTTTTGCAGATACTCTTCTATCACAAATCACTCCTGCTATAACTCTTCTCCACCCACTCCACCCTGCCTGCACTCTTTTCTTCACTTCTCTAACACACTCTCCATTACTTTGCACTGTTGACCAAAGGTACCTGAACTCCTCCACCTTCTCCACCTCTTCTCCCTGCAACCGCACCACTCCACTGCCCTCCCTTTTATTCACACACATCTGTCTTACTCCTACTGACTTTTATTCCCCTTCTCTCCAGCGTGTACCTCCAGCTCTCCAGGCTCTTCTCCACCTGCTCCCTACTCTCACCACAAATCACAATATCATTCACAAACATCATAGTGCACAGAGACTTCTGTCTGACCTCCTGTTCATTATCACTGCAAACAGGAAAGGGCTCAGAGCTGATCCTTGATGCAGTCCAACCTCCACCTTGAACCAGTCTGTGTTTCCTACTGCACATTTCACTGCTGTCACACTCTCCAGCACCACCCTCACATACTTTTCTTTCACACCTTCCTTATGCAATACCACAACTCCTCTCTCGGCACGTTGTCATACGCTTCTCTAAATACACAAACACACAATGCAACTCGTTTTGACCTTCTCTATACTTCAGCAGGAAACCATACTGTTTCTCACTGATGGTCACCTTTTCTCTCAGCCTGGCTACTACTACTCTTTCCCGTAACTTTATGGTGTGACTGATCAACTGATCTACTCCCCTGTAGTTACTGCAGGTCTGCACATCTGCCTTATTCCTAAAAATCAGTACCAGCACATTCCTCCATTCCTCAGGCATCTTCTCACCTTCCAAAACCTTGCTAAACACTCTGGTTAAAAACTCCACTCCCATCTCTTCTAAACATCTCCATGGCACTTCCTGATCTCCACCTCATCCACCCTTCTCTCTCTCTCTCTCATTTTGATCATTCATCAGCTTCTCAAAATACTCCCTCCATCTTCTCAACACACTCTCCTCACTAGTCAACACATTTCCATCTCAATCCCCAATTCTGTTATGCCAACCTCTTTCTCCTTATGCTTTCCTGCACTTCCTCATTCCACCACCACGTCTCTTTGTCTTAATTTCTCTTTTCAGATGTCACACTAAGTACCTTTCTAGCTGTTTTCATTATCATTCCTGCAGTAGTTGCCCAATCATCCAGCACCTCTTCACCACCACTGAGCCTCTGTCCGACTTCTTCCCTGAATCTCACACTACAGTCTTTCTCCTTCAGTTTCCACCATCTTATTCTTCTTTCAGTCCTCACACTCCTCCTCTTCTTCTTCACTTCCAAAATCATCCTACAGACCACCATCCGATGCTGTCTAGCTACACTGTCTCCTGCCAACACCTTACAATCTCCAATCTCCTTCAGGTTGTATCTCCTACATAGAACATAGTCCACCTGTGTGCACCTTCCTCCACTCTTATACGTCACTTTATGATCCTCCTTCTTCTTAAAATAAGTGTTCACCACTGCCATTTTCATCCTTTTAGCAAAATCTACCACCATCTGTCCTTCTACATTCCTCTCCTTAAAACCATACCTACCCATCACCTCCTCATCACCTCTGTTCCCTTCACCTACATGCCCATTGAAATCTGTCCCAATCACCAATCGTTCTTTCTTATGTTCACTCTCCACCACTTCATCTAACTCTAACTGAATTTTTCCTTCTCCTCCATCTTACAACCCACTTGAGGAGCATAAGCACTGATGACATTTTTCATCACCCCTTCAACTTCCAGCTTCATGTTCATCAACCTATCAGAAACTTATCTATCCTTACCTATCTTCACCTCCACTACACTCTTACTGTACTCTTCCTTCAGAATCACCCCTACACCATTTCTCTTTCCATCCACACCATGATAGAACAGTTTAAACCCACCTCCAATGTTCCTGGCCTTACTCCCTTTCCACTCGATTGTAAAACATAAGTTTGCAAATTGGTGAATCAGTGTGGATCATTGCTTCTAAATGCTATGAATGTAAATGTAAATAAATTGATGATTATGGTAAAATATAGTATTAAATATGGAAGATTATAGTGTGATTATTATTATTATTATTATTTTATCACTGCACACTGAAGTCCAGTCCTCATGTCCATCTAAAATCGACTACTAGTTTCTACCACAGACTGTAATTGGTGACGATCGGTTGCAGTGGTAAATTGAAGACTATCTGGAGTTTCTACACGTAACTAATGGTAACTACATGCTATTATCATTGTAATAATTAAATAAAATTTTACATAATAAATGTTTATTTGTAGAGGGCTTTTCACAATGGACATTTTCTTAAAGCAGCTTTACACAGATAAAGCGGTTGTAGGGTTATATAAAATAAATGTATTGCTATTGAGTTTACGTTTGTTCCTTATAGTTGTTTATCTCTAATAAACAAGTGATTCAGTGACTGTGGCAAGAAAACAAATCAATTTCTTTTGCAATATTGTGCAAAAATTGATTTAACATTTTATGCTTTATCATTTTGATTTCAAGAGCATATTACAAGATATAAATCTGTTACCTGGACACATACTCTACTATACTCATGTGCATTACATGTAGACAGGAAAATGGATAATTTCACGAAATTCGTGTAAAAAAAACATTGATTATTGAAATTAACTGAAAAATGCAACTAGCATGGATTCTAGTTTGTTTTATGCTCTGAAAAATAACATTAAAAAAACATAATAAGGACAAATAAATATTGTTTAAATATAATGACTGTAAATGAAGTATTTCTCAGGGCTTAGTGAATTATTATTATATTAAATATTATTTATTATCATAATTTATTACATTTTGTAAGGTTATTATATAAATAATCTATTTCTGCTATTAAGCAGCATATCCTCAGTGTGTGATGTGGCTG
>NC_139585.1:26883853-26896353 GCF_946808225.1 Silurus aristotelis
CAGTTTGGAAGCTTTACAGCACAGGAGGAAACTCTGATACGGGTTCTCATCAAAATTTCAGTAAAGCATATCACAGTGCTGACTGACAGTGTAGACATGTTTTTTTCTCTTTCTTTTTCTTTTTTCTTTTCCAAAATGGGATTTCCCAAAGATGCAAACGTCAATGGGACGTAGCGGCGGGCTGAATCGTGATCGGCGCTCACACGCCAACACAAAGCGACCACATGTGTGCATATTTCCATATCAGAGCTGACGATTGAGTCTTTTATCAACTCCAGTTATACTGCAATTCTTTTCTACTGTATACCAAATATCACTACATATTCAACATGTGCATCGGATTGTGTCGATTTAACTACGTTTTGAAATACTCTGTAGAGTATTTCAGAACGTAGTTAAATCGACACAATCCGATCTAATAATGAACTCTGCAGTAAGTTTGACTGCTTTTCCCAGCTAAATCAAATCCGCATTACTCATGACTCTTTCGAAAACCAATAAAGCTTCTCTTGATTGCATTTTCTGTCAACGAGTAGCTTCACATGACCTCGGAAAAGTAAAGCAAGGGAGGTTATGGGCAGAGGTGAGTTTAGATGTGCAGGTGATGACATGAAGCAGGTCTACACCACCAACTTGTGATGGCTAATATAGATGCTAGTAGCTAAAATTTTTATTCCAGAAAAGTATAACTCATGATGATAGCTCAGGGATAAGTTTTATGCAATTTTATTGTAATTCTATATTGTTTTTAGTAGTAAACATAGAACGAAATTAAAATTCCTGTTTTTATTGAACAAGTCAGAGGTGAGAGTGGCAAGAAAAACTCGGGGCTTATGACAACATAAGGATAACACATTGGTGGGAACAAGTCTTAATGGGAAGCAACCTTCTTTCATGGGGCATGAAACGTGATTCTACAAACAGTAATATATACAATTATTTCTTGCAATCATTTTAAGATTTTTACACAAAATAACAGTTTTTCCCAGTTGCTTCAGATTATTTCTCAAATCATATTTATTATTTCCAAACCAGTAGGTGCATTTCTCAAAACAATTTGTACGAACAGCACATTGGATTTCTTGCAAAAGCCTTTACTTTTCTCAAAATCCTTAATTTATCTCTCAACCATTGCCATCAGAATAACAAGTCCTTAAGTCATTGTTTATAAACAAGATCATTAAAATGTTTAGTCATGTTGTCAGTATGACGCTGCACAGTTTCAGTATTTCTTGATATAAACTACAGTTTGGATTACAATGATTGAAAATGCACAAATTTGAATTTCTTCTGTATGACATCTCTGAATCTTAACATCACAAATTTATTTATTTGATTTGATTTCCTTCCCGTGGGCTCACCACCTGCAGGAGGGACCGTAAGGGACCGGTGCTGAGAGGATGGGGGAGCAGTCGAAGGCGGGGGCCTTGACAGCCCGATCCCTGGACACGGAGAAGTGTCTGGGGAATCTGCTTAGACTGCTGCCCCGCGACCCGAATCAAATTATTTGTATATATAATCAACATAAAATCAAATCTTCATCTTTCATCTTCTCCCGCTTATCTACGGATAAGCGGGAGAAGATGAAAGATGAAGATTTGATTTTATATTGATTGCAGAAGACCAGACAGGATTTACACTTTTACTATACTGTAGCAGTGTTTGTTCGTTTTCTGGTTGTTCATCTGTTGTCAGAAATTTTTGTTGTTTTGTCACCAATTGAAGGTTCACGAGATCTAGTTGATTATTGGTTTATCTGATGCTCCTAATTCTTTTTCATTAGTGACATTCAAGATTTATCTGCACAATTCATCAATTAAATACACTTTTTGTAATAGAAATGTATGTTGACAGATTCTGACATCTGGTTTAACCATTTTGCATTAAATGACTTATACATTGAACTGATGTTGAGATGTTTGGAGAATTAAAACTATTCAGGTGAAACCAGTATAATATATTTTAAACAACATAAACAACTGATAATGTAAGAAACAGAAAACAATTGTATACAAACAATTAATTAAATGTACAAAAGCATTTGCAATTTCTCAGATCATAAACAACATTCTCAAAACTACTTGTTCAACCTCCACATCATTTAGTTACTGGTGCTCATCATAAAAACATTCCTTGTTGCTTTGATCAAATTGTGAATGCTTTGGTACATTCATTTAATTGATTCTGTACAATTATCTGCTGTTTCCTACATTATCAGTTGTTTATGTTGTGTTGGTCAAAATATATTATACTGGTTTCACCTGAATAGTTTTAACTCCCAAAACATCTCAGCATCAGTTCATTGCACAAGTCATTGAATGCAAAATTATTAAACCAGTTGTCATCATCTGTCATCTAAAATTTCTATTCAACTTTTTTGTGTAAATGTGTTGAATTGATAAATTGTGCAGATAAATCTTGGATGTCACTAATGGAGGCGAGTGAACGGCATCAGATCAACCAATGATCAACTTGTTCTCTAAAACAGGTCAAAGGTGAATCTTTTGAACCTTAAGTTGGAGAGTGAATACAGACAGAGCAAAACACAGAATTATACATTCTAAAAATGGATAAGCAACCAAGAAACTAATAAACACATGTACAGTACAGTAAAAGTGTGAATCCTGTCTGGTCTCTTGCAATAAACATAAATCAAATATGCAATCAAATAAATACATTTGTGATGCTGAATTTTATAGATACCAAACAAAAAGAATTAAAATGTTGTGTATTTTCAGTCACTGTGATCCAAACCATGGTTTATATCAAGAAATACTGAAACTGCGCAGCGTCATACTGACAGCATGACTAAACATTTTGACGATCTTGTTTGTGAACAATGAGAAAGAAACTTTTCATTCTGATGGAAATGAAATTAACATAAATACCTGCGATGAACTAAGGATTTTGAGAAAAGTACAGGCTTTTGCAAGAAATTCAATGTATTGTGCTGTTTGTACAAATTGTTTTGAGAATGCACTTACTGATTTGCAAATATTAAGGATGAAAAACTGTAATGGAGTCAATTATGTGGTAAAGGCTTGGAGTCATAGAGACGTCTAGGGACATGGGTTGACGGATCAGAGGGCCAGCCTGTCAACATCCTCTTTGATCAGAGAGCCATGTCTTTGTCCAGTTGAGGTCAAGTGACAAGCAAATCCTCAGTGCTTCCTAGAATCAAAGGCTGACCACTTGGCTTTAAGTAGCTGTTGAAGGACTTTGCAGCATTTTGGTTGAACATGGGGGTTTCTTCTCATCATGTATGTTCTCTTGGGCAGATACTTATCTTTCCTTCCCTCTCTCTCCTTCTTCTTCAGAAAGAAGTATTTAAGTCTCAAATTAATTTGGATGTGTTTGAAGTGTGTTTTGACTGCGTCTCCAGGTCAAATTACCGTCTTCTCATTGTACTGGTTTCCTACAACTAAGTCCTGTGTAAATGGTAAATGATGATACCACTTTCATCTGATAATAAATCTATTACAAACATATTTAAAAACACTGCTGCAATGGTGGAACAAATAGAACCAGCTTCGGTGAGGTGGTAACTCAGTGGTTACGGCTACTGATCAGAAGGTTGGGGGTTTAAGTCCTGTTATTGTGGAGCTGCTACTGTTGGGCCTGTGAGTAAGGCTCTGTGCTCCAGGGGCACTGTATCATTGCTGACCCTGTGCTCTTACCCCAGATTCCTGGGATATGCAAAGAAAGAAATTCACTGTACTGCGATGTACATGTGGCAAATTTAAAGCTCCTTTCTGTATTATTTTGTATATATATTTTATAGAATATATATTTTATACTAATATTTTGCACTTATATATATATATATATATATATATTTTTTTTTTTCCATTTTATAATTTTTATATTTATTTTTGTATTTACATTTCTTTAGTATTGGACAGTTGTAAAAAGCATCTCACTACATGTCGTCCTCTGTATTAATGTGTGTGGCAATAACATTTTATTTGATTTGATTTTCTTATGGATAACCAGCTATTAGAGCATCTTTAGGTCATTCCATATCTGATCACATTTTTTAGCAAAGAACTTGTTAATGATATTGAAGGATATTGAGATGCCTAGATAAATTAATCAAATAATTGCAACTCATCTGAAATGTTTTAGTGTTTCGGTTTCACAGTTTAGCATTTCCACCAAATATTCATGGTTTTGAAGATACTTTGGCACAAGCAAGCAAGGGCACTTGTGTTCCAATGATCAGTGTCTTCGAAAGTGAAACGCTTCAAGCAGTCCTGCTGAAAGCTAGTGGAGCGTAAACCCAAATCTTGAAGGCTGTGACAGCACTTGAGCGAGGCAGGAGAGCCACTCAGCCACAGAAGCTTGTCCAGGTCATTCACCACAGACCCAGCACCGTGCACGGAGATCCACTTGAAACCTGTTGCTTCTGAAACCGCACGGGTTGGAATTGAGGCTGGAAAATCAATAAGAAACTCCGAAACACAGGAGGAGGTGGAGAAATAATAGGCAGCCATCCCTGAAACTCAGTTTGAAACGGTGCTTTACACTCATCAGTGCCAAAGAGGGAAAATGAAAAAGGAATCGGAAGCCAGCATTTGAATAAAGAATGAATGGGAGGACGAGAGACATTCAAGATTTTGGCTGGTGCCAAAGACCATCTGAAAAACTACATATTTTATCAGTTATAAAGCCTGAATTCTATGAATCATATAAATTTTTTAGACATTTCTGATTATGCCAGTGTGGAAGTATTTCTGCAGGAATTGCAGGAACAAAATGCATTTATTTTTTCACATTTGATTATTAACATCCTGCAGTTTCTAAACTGTTACAGTGATGTCCAGAGTGGCGCCTGAATTTTTTAACATTTTGCTACAACTATTAAGCGTCAAATGAGGCGGACAATATGTCGGATTCATGGCGACAGGCAAATGCCAAGTGTCTCCATTATAGCATTAAATGTGAGCGACTGCTAACTGGCACATGCCTCTGATTGCCAGCATTAGTTGAACTACAAACATAAAGCAACCCAGAGTGGCTCCAAAGCAAAGCCTCACACCCCCGACTCCTCACAATCTCCGCACTGTCTCAGGCATTTATGAAAAACAAACTTTGCAGTAACCTAATATTCGTCCACTGCGAGCTCTGGCTAATGTCGTGGCCTGTGGCCGACTTGCTCTGGCTCGCTATTAAACAGCTGGAAATGACTAGGGCCTTTCTCCTTCTCACCTCTAGCCATTACCATAACCTCCCGAAGAAAAAAAAGAGGACAATTACACGTCATTTAAGACTTAAGCAATTAGAAGCCCATTTCTGGAGCTGGAGCTGGAGCTGGTCTTCTCCAGTATTCAACACTATTAGACAAGGTTACGCTCTGACAGCTTTGGGCCCTGCCACTAGGTTTGGAGTCCTGACTAGGTTTGAGGTGACATATGTTACATTTCTGTTGGCCTAATACCAGCAGGAGTATGAGGTCAAATAGGGTCACATGCTGCCATCGAAGAGATTAACGCTAAAATAGTATCCTCTGCACCTAGGAGGCAGCAATTACCTCTGAATAAACATAGAAACAGAGGGCCAGCATGTGTGCACATGTATAAAACTCAGTTACCCAAACCCTTCTCCTCATTACTTAAAAAAAAAAAAAAACTCAACTACTACAGAACAAAAGTTCCCAAACTAAAAATTCGAAACAGTCAACTTTTTTCTATACCAGCTATCAGAACAGGCTTTCAGAGATTAGGCCAGCTCCAGTTGTGTCCCACCTCATGAAGATTTAGGACCTGCAAAGAGAAGATGCCGACCCTGCAAGGATCCCGAGCCATCTAGAGATGTTCTATCACCAGTCGGATCCCACTTTATGAAGATTTTAATCAAATAAAAAAATATTTATTTTACATATATATAATTTTAGATAAATAAAGAAATGTTGTTCTATAATTTTCACATTCTGTAAAGCCGCTTTGAGACAATGTCCATTGTTAAAACCTCCATAGAAATATACTTGAACAAACTGACATTAAAGAGTCTGATTAGAGTAATCCACAAATACTTGTAATATCTGGAGGCACATGAGAAATTAGGTTAGGCCTCTGAATGACATCATTGTGCAAAGTCATAGCAGAAAAAAGAGCAGGAGTTTATGAATGGGTGTAGAGCAGGAAGAAGCACGTATTTTAGATTACATTGTAAACTGTAAATCACTGGTCGGCCGTGATGGAGGAAATCCTGAGATTTGTCGCAAAAATTATGATTATTTTTTTTTTTGCTGCTTGCCACAAGCCGCTGCTACACCCAACGGCACACAGGACGAATCAACCACAAGCACTGTTTGTGAACTCACCCACTCCACTTCAGCCACAAAACATCAATTAAGATCACTGCGAATGACACATTCTTCAATCCAGGTGGATGAGCAAGCAAGTGGCACAAGCGCTTCCTATGTGGTCGAATATAATAATGTACTGCTATTACTACATCCCACCCTGGTGGTAGTCACCATTAGCATTAGTGCTAAATTGCATGTTTTGGGAGCTGCAATGGAGAAGAACCAGATGACCCTTTCAGGTCCTGGTGCTCCTCTGCAAAAGAGCTAGAAGGCAAACACAGAAGCCCCCCTGGTTCTGTCAGTGACATGCAGAGTTATAATCTGTCACAGAGCCAGGAATACACACACACACACACACTCACTCAAAAATCACTATAAAGCCAGAAAAGAGTTAACCAAAAGGGTAGTCAGGCAACTTTGGAGGCTGGATTGTATGAATACACCTAATTTCTGTGGTAATTGTGGATTTCCAAGCAAACACGTAGCCCTTTGTTCAGCTTACAATATCTTGTTTGCTCAAATTTTCATTACAACTGATCCTTTTCTTGGGCAGGCATCACATTACACAATGGGCAAATATAATGAAATCATTTGAACTGAACTTTAGTGAAACTAATTTATAAATTTAGTTAAAAAAAAAAAAATAATAATAATTTAACCAAAAAACAAGAACGTCCAAGTTCTAGCTTTTAAAATTTTGGAGTGCCATGAGCTCCATGTGGTACACTCCTCGGCATTAAGCGTGCAGGTGGTGGCAATAAGTGCTGGATCTTTCAAAAACCGAAGGCCAGAAGGTTCTTCTAAACTAAGTCACCTGGATCAACATGGACTTTGCCCAGAGGCTACAGCGCAGCACAGGACCACAACAAGCCTAAATTTAGGCCTGTGAATCCCCACACCTCCCCCTCCTGTTAACCCCTGACACCTCCAGGCCGTAAGAGGCTTACCACCAAAACCAGGATTCGATTAGACCACATGACCTGCCCTCAAGTTCCAGCTTTATGATGGAGGGATCTTAGTGGAGCAGCAGGACTGTATTTAGTGGCAAGTGACCAAGATCTGTGGACATGTGGAGGAAGTGACATCATGAATAATGAGGAGCATGTCCTGAACAATTTACAAAAAAAGGTATTCAGTTTCATTTTATTCAGCATTTAGACATTTCTTTTGCAAGTAAAAAATAAGTAAAACATGTACATACACAATTTTACTTCAGCTTTCAGATGTCATCCTTGTGATTTATGGTGAATGTTTTTTATTCATGTGATTGATGTGAAATGTTTTAGTTTTTTTGCACTTGAACAGATTATTTCATATGAAATATACTTCTCATGGACTCATTTAATCAGTGGATATTTACTGTTCTTGTTTTTCCCATACATTCTATTTGAAATCTCTTGTGAAAAGGAAATTATGGATCTACAACCATGCACATTCCGATGTATCCAGAGATTGAGATGGCTCAGTTGTAAAACATCTCATGAAGTTAGAAGATGCGGACTACGCGTTGATCCTGAGCCATCTAGAGATGTACCAGCTCCAGTTGCATCCCGTGTTGGATTTTGATGATAAACAACCTCTTAATTAATATTTATAATAACATTCTACACATGGTGTTTCTCCATCATTGAACACTTAAAGGCTCTGGCATGGAAGAATTAGTGTTGAATTTATAATGATCTCAAATGTTGAGATAATTTATAAGTTACTCAGGAGCTCCTGGTTCCCCAACGCCAACTGACTGTATAAGACTGTAGAAAGGGCATTACTCATAATCACACACCCAGAAATATTGTGTGCTCATAATATTTCTTACTCTCTGGTGTTTCAGAATGTTTTAATGGTTTATATCCACACACTTGGTGTCACACAGATGAGGATCAGTTTCCCTTTTTAAGTCTGGTTCCTGGTTTATACCATCTTAAGGAGTTTTTCTTGCCACAGTTGCCCCAGGCTGCTCATGAGGGATAAATATACAGAAATCACTTGTATTAAAATTTTTGTCCTACAATTCTTACATTCTGTAAAGCTGCTTTGAGACAATGCCCATTGTTAAACGTGTTATAGAAATAATAAAAAAAATGAATTGAATTTAATTTAATATAAAAGGACAAATCTCTGAAACCTTAAACAGAAAAAAAATCTTTATTAATATTTGATTGGTGAAGAGGTAAAAAGCGGAACGCAGTAAAGGGCAGCCACAGCACCGTTATGCTTTTGGAAACAATGACTTATTTGTATGAGTGGAATTTTCTGCCCTTTTAACAATCCTGGAAAGTGAAGTAGAGTCAAAAAGCATTACTTTCTATTGAAGAAAAACGTGTACACAGTCGAACATGGAAGGGAAGGAAAAAAAAAAAGAAAGACAGAAAGGAGTTATGCATCTTGAGAACCAGAGCACCGAAGTCCTTCTGTCTCTGGGTGTCCCGGCTTTTTCCATCTCCCATGATCCTTTCTTCCATCGCTGACAGCCAGCACCTCATGCCAGCTACATCACCACTGCGCCCACATTGCCATGCTGTGATTGGCTAATGACATGGCAGTGCAGCCAAACAGCTGCTGAAGACCCAGACCACCATGTTCCCACCACAATCAAGAAAAACACATGGGTCAAGCCAAAGCATCCAGATCCCAACTGCTTTTAGAGGTGCACTGAGTATTACTCAATTGGAAGAGAAAAAAAAAAGTCTCATTATGTACAGAAAGACAATGGATTTTTGCCTAAACCCTTTAATAAAATTCATGTGAGCATTAGGCAAGTTCTGGTGGTCTATACGGTCTAATCAGAGGGAAACATATGTATGTCCTGTCTCAGACAGATCAGAAACCAGTATGAGGACCAGTATGTCACTAAAACCCCGAAACTGAGAAATTCAAGTCTTTATAAACAGGTTTCTTATCTGCATGAATCAGAAGGACATTTTCTTGCATGCAACAGATTTATTAGCTAAAATATTTAACACGGTGTTAGCGTGAAATTGGAGACCACTCTGTGCAGCTGGGGATGGTTCCACATCAACAGCCTAAAGATCCTTGAAGTTAAAGAACAACACAAGTCTGCTACAATGGTTTAGGTCCATAGTTTGCATGAACAGTTCTGTATTTAAGCACTCATTACAGAACCTCAACAATGATGGAACTGTAATAAATGGACATTCAGTGCTAAGAATGTGGATGGGTTCCCTTTTGAGTCTGGTTCCTCTCAAGGTTTTTTCCTCATGCCTTCTCAGGGAGTTTTGCCTTCACCACTGTCGCCACTGGCTCACTCATTAGTGATAAACTTACTTATACAGAACTCTTTTATACAACATCTGCTTTGAGACAACGTCCATTGTTATTATAGCTCTACAAAAAGATTTTATTGAATTAAATTGTATTAATAAAGTTCATATTAATAAAATAAAAGTAAATTCATAAAATTTTATATAGCTGTAAGTATGTTAAAGTAAAAACTGTTTAAACCATAATTATTATTATTATTATCATTATTTATTTTCAGAGATAATAATAGAAGCTCCCTTACGAGGGAAATATCAAGGTCCGTGACGTCGGAGTGACGTGGGGTCGCTTTCCTGTGGGCTCACCACCTGCAGGAGGGACCGTAAGGGACGGTGCTGTGAGGATTGGGCAGCAGTCGAAGGCAGGGGGCTGCTTAGACTGCTGCCCCTGCGACCCGAATTACGGATAAGCGGGAGAAAATGAATGAATGAATGAATGAATGAATGAATGAATGAATAATAGAATCTAACATGATTACTTATTGAAATAATGAAAACATATATAATTATTAAAATAAAGAAATAAATCCTGGGTAATGCTTGGCACTGAGGTACTTTTATCTGACATTATTTATTTAATTTCTGTAACAAAACATTATCATCAGGAATGTTAACATAAATAAAAAATAAATTATAATCATTAATTTAAATATAAATCAAAACAACTGAATTGTTTGATTAGCAAAATAACAAAAAACTAAAATTTGAAATATTGGTGAGCTCTGATTACACTTAAAATGTATATATATATATATATATATATATATATATATATATATATATATATATATATATATATATATATATATATATATACATTTTATATATAGCCTCCACAGTCACCGGACCTGAACCCAATCGAGATGGTTTAGGGGTGAGCTGGACCGCAGAGTGAAGGCAAAAGGGCCAACAAGTGCCAAAGCATCTCTCGGGGGGAACTCCTTCAAGACTGTTGGAAGACCATTTCAGGTGACTACCTCTTGAAGCTCATCAAGAGAATGCCAAGAGTGTGCAAAGCAGTAATCAAAGCAAAAGGTGGCTACTTTGAAGAACCTACAATATGATATTTTTCAGTTGTTTCACATTTTTTTGTTATGTATATAATTCCATATATAATTCCACATGTGTTAATTCATAGTTTTGATGCCTTCAGTGTGAATCTACAATTTTCATAGTCATCAAAATAAAGAAAACTCTTTGAATGAGAAGGTGTGTCCAAACTTTTGGTCTGTACTGTATATATATAATATATTTGATAATCAACAGTTAAACACATTAAACAATTACAAATTAAATGATTGATTGGTTAAAAATATATTTAAAAAATATTTAATATAAATAAAATATATAAAAATAAAATAGAATAAATCTAATTAATGCAACACACTTTTTATTATATTGATTAAATTGAGTAATCAATAAATTGCCACAAATTAAATAAAATAAATAAAAACATTAAATAGTTAAAGAATCTATCACGCTAGCGTCAGCCTCTAGCCACTTCCTGGTTAGCAGTTCATCTTAGCGCGATTACAGTTTTTCTCAGTTGTTTTGGAGCGTTTCTCAGATCAGACATGAAATTATCAAAACTACTTGTTTGACCTTCACATAATTTTGTCATTTGTGCTCATCATAATAACATTTACAATTGCAGATGCTTTTGTACATTACTTTAATCACTTGTGTAAACAATTGTCCGCTGTTTTCTGTATTATTCATTCGTTTATGTTGTGTTGGTCAAATTATTTTATAAATGAATGCAAAATAGTTGAACCAGTTGTCATCATTTGTCATCTAAGATTTCTATTAAAATTATTTTTGTAAATGTGTTGAATTGATGAATTGTGCAGATGAATCTTGAATGTCACCAATGGAGGCGAGTGAACGGCATCAGATCAACCAATAATCAAATAGTTCTTTAAAACATGTCAAAGGTGAATCTTGTGAACTTCCAGTTGGAGAGTAAATACAGACAGAGTAAAACAAAGAATGATACATTCTAAAATGGATAAACAACTAAGAAACAAACAAACACTTGTATAGTCCAGTAAAAGTGTGAATCCTGTCCAGTCTCTTGCAATCAACATAAATCAAATATGCAATCAAATAAATGAATTTGTGCTGCTGAAATTCATAGACGCCAAACAAAAGGCAGTAACATTGTGTGTATTTTCAGTCACTGTGATCCAAACCATAGTTTATATCAAGAAATACTGAAACTGTGCAGCGTAATACTGACAACATGACTAAACATTTTGACGATTTTGTTTGTGCACAAGGACAATGGGACTTTTCATTTTGATGGGAATGAGATGTTCATTGACACAAATACTTACTTTTGAGGGATGAACTGAGGATTTTGAGAAAAATCCAGACTTTTGCAAAAATCCAATGTGTTGTGCTTTTTAAGAATGATTTGAGAAATGCGCCAAAGCAACTGAGGAAAACTGTAATAATAATAAAAATGTACATGTAAAATGTAAAATGTATGTACACCAGGCATACCTATATGATCACCTGCCTAATATTGTGTTGGTCCCCTTTTGCTGTTAACACAGTCCTGACTCACTGACTATTAACAGCATTAACTTCTTTAGCAATTTGAGCTACAGGAGCTCATCTATCGGATCGGACCACACAGGCCAGCCTTCACTCTCCTTTACCACCCATCGCCAATTCACCACTGTTCCTTCCTTGGACCACTTTTGATAAACACTGACCACTGCAGACTGGAAACAGCCCACAAGAGCTGCAGTTTTGGAGATACTCTGACCCAGTCGTCTAACTTTCACAATTTGGCCCTTGTCAAACTCACTTAAATCCTTACACTTGCACATTTTTCCTGCTTCTAACACATCAACTTTGAGGACTAAATGTTCACATGCTGCCTATTAAATCCCACCCACTAACAGGTG
>NC_139585.1:26898853-26903853 GCF_946808225.1 Silurus aristotelis
GTCTTAAAGGCAGTATGAACATGAACTTCAAATGGAGACCACTTGGTGTAGCTAAGAATGGTTTCACATGACCAGCCTGAAGATCTATGAAGTTGCTGTGGAAGGTTAAAAGAACTATGAAGATAGATTTTGGATTATAATTAAATATAAACTCTGCTACAATGACTTTGGGCTAAACAATTTTTTTAACTCAAGTGCCCAAAACCTAACCAAACATGGACATTCAGTGCCACCCAGATGAGGATGGGTTTTCTTTTGTTCCTGGTTTTTCTCAAGGTTTCTTCCTCATCTCAACTCATTGAGTTTTTCCCTGCCACAGTAACCACTGGGATAAAAGTCACAAGGCAATGCTGCCAAAGTTAGTGTGTAACACTGGTGTTCCACATCCCTCCACTCCACAGTCACTTACAGCCCAGAAGTTTAAAATGCAAAATACAACATATTGTAGGTGAGAAGAAGTGGAATAGACGGAGAGTCCACACAAATGGAGAAGGGGGGAAAAAAAAGTTCCGAAAATAAACCACAAAATTACAGCGGCCGCAGGGTGACTTATTTAAACCTTATAAAAATAAAGTTCACTAACGCATAAATATCCCTTTCAGCATTTTTTTTTCCACTTTTACCAAAAACCATGCGTCTGTGTCAACTCTGAGCCTGGAAAGCCATGTAGCGTACGCACTGGTACCTGTGCTAATGTACCTAATGGAAGAAAGTGATTTTCAAAAACAAAAAATAATATAATGAGGTGTTCATGAAATCGATGTTCACGAAGAGCTAAAACACTCAGTGATGTAGTGAAGCTGCAGCAATGCTGAATAAACACATTGACCTGAGAGGAGCACACAACGGGTTTATTTTAAATCTTACAATTTAATAATCACACTCACACACACACACACACACACACACACACACACACACACATGCATATACACAGGTATATATATATATATATATATATATATATATATATATATATATATATATATATATATATATATATATATATATATATATATATATATATGCACATACTCATATACATCATAGACAGTGTTGGGCAATAACACGTTACTAGTAATAATGCATTACTGTAACGCAGTTACTTTTGACAGTATCTAATACTGTAACGCAGTTACTTTTGACAGTAATTAATACTGTAACGCATTACTTTTTAAATAAATTAACTTCATTACCGTTACCGTATAGTGCAGTGTCCATTACTTTTTAAATAATTGAATTTCGGCTGAAGTGTAGCCTACAGTCTAACCTGTTTACAGAGGCAATGCATTGTGGGATTGGTGGATCAACCACGAAGAAGACGCACTGTGGGCGTGTCTCAGTTTATTCAGGTCTGTGCGGCAGTAATGGTGAGTCGAGGCGAGAGCAAGACGAGTTTCTCAAAGTGGAAATATGCTCATTATTTTACTTTAGTTGAGCATAAAGACAAAACCTTTTTAGTCAAATGTAAGCTGTGTCTTTCTGGTTCGAAGGTCGTATCTACTGCGATAAACAGCAACTCCAATCTGTCGAAGCTCCTCCAGAAACTCCATGCCTCGACGAAGCTACAAGCTAGAAGCTAATCCGGTGTTCTGTTCAACATTGTTGATAGTTTTCATACTTAATGGGCATAAAAGGGCATTAACAGGAACATTAAAGAACGTTCTTTAAAAAAGTAACTAAAAAGTTACTTTTAACAATAACGCATTACTTTCTGGTGTAAGTAATCAACAAACTAATTGAGTTACTTTTTTTAACTGTAACTAGTTCCTATTTTTTGGTGACTAGCACAACACTAATCATATCCAATCGCAAATTAATCGCACATTTTTATCTGTACTTAAATTAATCATTTTATCAACATGCACATGGACGAATATGGATGTATGTTTATTATTAGTGAAACAAAACTTAACATAGAGCATGAAGACAAAATATTCTTGTAAATGTTTTAAAGTAATTGTGGTGTTTCAAAGTACGTAAATCATCAGGACACCAAATGGAACTTTTGCTATGTTTCCACAGGTGGTTTTAAGTGCCGTATTTGTGCATCATGGTGCTTGATTTTTGAATGGCGCATCAGTAAAACAAATGTTCACTGGAGTTTTTTTTTATATCTGAGTAAAGAAAGGATGTCATGAATAAATGTGTGTGTGTTGAATTTTTAATTTTGCTGATTTTATATTTAATTAATAATATTTTTATAAAACTCAAACTCAGACACTGACACCCACACACACACACACACAAACACACACACACACACACACACACACACACACACACACAGTGGCAGTAGGCCTGATCCATCATTTCCTTCCAGAAGCTTTGGAAGGTGACGTCCTTCTCCAATACAACCGGATTGAGATTTTCCTCAGTTTTCCCTAAAGAGCGAGCCGGTGGCGACTGTGGTAAGGAAAAACTCCAAGGTATAGCATAAGGAAGAAACCTTGAGAGGAACCAGACTCAAGAGGGAACCCATCCTCATCTGGGTGGCACAGAATGTCCATTTATTACAGATAAACGATGTTGAGGTGTGCAGTGATAGTGATCATATGCAAAAATTTATTTCCCCTTCAGGAACTCAAGCTGCGTCGGAACGCTTTGTGAATGCCTCTGGGTTGTCCACGCTCTTTCTGTGATTTCTTCCCTTTGCGAGAAGCATTCACTATATTCTAATATAGTAGGACTAAATGAGTGTGGCTATGGTTCGATGACCTGGCAGACCTGGCCCTAAGGGATACAAAGGAGACTGCTAAGGCCATTGGCTGGTCTATAGCCACCCTCATTTTAACAGAGAGGCATATTTGGCTCACCCTTTCGGATCTTTAGTGCGACGCTCTAGGCTGCAGACCCACATGATGATGAGTCTATGGACCTTCAATTAAGGCGCTTCAGGTAAAAGGTCCTGACCTAGGACCACCTGGGGACCCAGCTGGAGAGGGGCACTGTGCACCAGACTACATGGTGCCTGCGCTGCCTGGCACCCTCAGGTGGCTGGATCGTTAACCCTGCCACTCTCAGTGCTTCAGGGCACGGCCAGCTCTAGCGAATACTTTCCTCGATCTCCGCTTGGCACATGGGGGGTTCATTGCCTCTCAGGCCCCTATAGCTGCTTCAGGGTGTTGCTCTGGCTCTAAGTCTCTCTAAGTCTCTCTTGAGAGACTGATTCCCTTAAAAGACTATCTGGCAAACTGGCAGGCTCTGTCAGACGTGTCTCGGTGGGTCCTGAGCACTGTAGACAAAGGCTATATGATTAAGTTTGGGTCTCATCTGCCCCAGTTCAATGGGGTGTCCCCTATCCTGGTGAAGCCCAAACATGCTCTAGTCATGGAACAGGAAGTAAACATTCTCTTGAGGAAGGTGGCAATCGAGGTGGTCCCTCTATAAGACAGAGAGGCTGGGTTCTACAGCCGGTATCTATACTGGACCTGCGTCAGCTGAACTGCTCACTCTTAAAACTCAGGTTCAAGATGCTGACCCTGAAGCAGGTTGTGTCCCAAATCAGGTCAGAGGACTGTTTTGTGACCATAGATTTGAAGGATGGATACCTTCATGTGGTCAAAATCCATTTTCAAAGTTCCAATAGTTCAGTAAAAGTTTTCAAAACCATTTTGATTGAAAATGTAGCATTACATCCGATCCCTCACACTGTTCACATCAGACTTGTGTTACTATCTGATAAATCAGATAAGTCTGGCTATAGAGTCTTCCTACCACACTAAGCAATGACAGTGATTCCTATAAAGACAGTGCTGTAACTTAAAGCTGCACCAAACCCACTATAATGTAGTGTTGTACTGATGATATACTCCCATCCAAATCATGTCTCAGTGGTGCTCCTGTAATGGTTCCTTAACACTGGGGGATGAGGATGCACACATATTACACACGGAAGCAGAAAGTGTCTAAACTCCCGAGGAGACACTCTGAGAAAGAGAACCAGCCATTGCCTTAAGATCCATGAAGTTCCATTTTGAGTTTGGTTCCTCTCAAGGTTCTTTCCCCATGCCATTTCAGGGATTCTTCCACAGTTGCCACTGGCTCAATCATTAGGAATAAACTTACAATTATATGGAACAAATTTAAAGGCACAAAGTTTTCTTTTATACAACTTTATAATCGCTTTATCTCTAAAAAAGTTTCTTGGAGCCCATGTCCATTGTTGAAAGCATGATACAAATAAATATTGAGTTGAATTGAATTTTCTTGTATGAAAGAAGAAAGATGAACTTGATGACATCATCAAAAGGTACAGGAAAATGTCCACCAAAGCATAGCACTGATATTGAACATCATTAAAAAAAAAATTTTGTGAACCCCATCCACAGGGGGAAAAAAAAAACTCCTACACGCCTCCTCCTGTCTGAGGCGTATTTGAAGGTGTTTCTGACACACAGCCTGTGTAATGTCTTTACACTCACACATTGCTTGACCTTGAGAACCCTCAGACCCAGCGGGCTTGTTAGGCCTGTCCTTTTTCGGGTCACCTGCAAAACAAAATGGGTGCCACAGACGCATACGATAAGCTACTCAGCGCCGGTCAGAGATGTGATGCATGACTTTTTTCCTTAATAAGCATCCTTTACTCTTTCTCCCTCTCTTTTTCTCTTTCCCTTATTTTTGCATGACCAACACTGGTGAGTCAGAGTTCCTAGTGCGCAAGGCGACTCTATACGGAAAGTGAAAAGGTTATTTTCTCATGCAGTAATATGCCACTGGCAATAAAACCATGAAATGCTCACGTCTGGATTAAATATCATCATATAGCAACACAAACACTACATTAGAGTTTAATATTACTACATATATAGTATGTTTAATAAGTGCTATGTACAAATACAAGTCTGTATAAATGACCAGAACGTGTTCTGACTGTGTGAAACTGACAGTAAAGTTTGCGAGAGTGCCATTAAATTCACTCGGTCAACTCAGTCCTTCACTAACATCCCAAGAAATAACATAACTTTCAGCAATCTGAAGTTGAGATGTGGAATCTG
>NC_139585.1:26906353-26936353 GCF_946808225.1 Silurus aristotelis
TTAGTAAAACTCTCCCATGGACATTTATTAACATTATTTTACCAAGTCTAAAATAACTAGTTCTTCTGTCCTACTTATGTGACTCATATTCTTTAGATATATTTTTTATATGTTATTTGTCTTGAATTTTACTTTGTGTTGTTGTCAATTTGTGTAATAATCACATCAGTTTGCAAAAGATTTTTTTTCTTGTTTAATAAAAATCTGATTACTGAAAAGTGCCAGCTGTTAACTTCCTGTATGTGTTTTTCATATATATATTTCATATATGTTTTTATTTAATTTTCGCCCTGTATTTTTAAGCTCAAAGGCCTGATTTACACTCTTGCATCTTCACATCATCTATAAACAGTGAGATGCAGTGTTTTTTGGGGGGGTTTCTTTTTGAAAGTGTCTGCAGTACCATATTGTGTGTTTGTGGGCACAGCAAGGAGAGAAAGTGTTACACTTTCAGCATGTGGCTGCTTCTATTCCTGGATCGTTTCACACACAAGGATGAAAATGACAAAAAATGGAAAAAGAAAACGGAAATCAATGTTAAAGATACAAATACAATTCCATTTTACATTCTACATATTCATACATACACAAAGATTTCTTGACTTTTTTTTTTTTTGTGTAATTTATTTTTTTATATTTTGAAATATTATATTTGGGATGTGATTAATAGCAATAGATACCACTTTTTCTTATCCAATAGAAATCCAGAAACTGAAACCTACCAGCTATCAACAATGAGTATCATCTGATGTTTAGTTTTTATTTTCTATAAAATAAATTATAAAAAAAAATACTATTGTAAAATAATAATAATAATAATAATAATAATAATAATAGAAAATAAAGAAAAAAAACATAGCTAGAAAACACAGAATGTTTAATTGGTTAAAATTCTTAATTTTGCATGACAAATAAACCGCAATTTCAACAGATGTAATAAAACTAACCCAAGCAAAAAAATATATAAAAGTTACAGAATCATACATTTAGATTCAGATTAAACTTTTTTTTTTCTCTCTGATATCCAATTCAGCGTTTAATGTTTGTATCAGGCTGGTATTAATCCTGATTATCAGATCAGTAGCATCTATAATTATAAATATATTTCCTAACAGGAGAATTGAGCTCATGTCAGAAATCTGCAGGGCCTCAGAATAATGTTCATAAAGAGTCTGTGTTACTCACAGGTCATTGTGGGATTAATTTCCTTTTTCTTAAATCCGTATTATGCAAATATATATATCAAAACATTTGTCTGCTAGGTGGTGAGATGTATAAGTTTGTAATCAGAAACAGGTTTATTTTGAAAAATGCTAATTAAGTGCAAACTTCAGTCCATTTGGCTGCTGACGACTTTGAAGTGAGATGTTTGTGATATGCTTTTCTGAGCCCTGAGACGTGAGGTCTCCAAGGTCTCCAAGGTCTCCAAAAGAGTTATTTTACAGTTATGTTTCGGTTTTTGAGAGAAAATGTTTTGAGTGGGGAAACAGCGTTGGTTCTGTTCGGAAATAGAGTGACATTCATCGGGGTTTGTTTGCTCTGTCACCGATACCGACACGTTCGCTCAAGAGCCGTGTTTTGAAAGACTCAAGATTGAGATTGGCTTTATAAGAAACTCAAACTTTAGCCACACGATGAGTCGAATACAGGACACAATGCTGCCTGCTGTCCAGAGACGCCGATTAGGGTGCAGCTTTTCCACAGACACCAGAGATAGCACTTTATTTATTTTTTCTCAATACTGATACTGAAAGGCTGAGTAGAAGCCAATATCAATATCTCATCTGATATTTTTTCCCTTAAAAAAAAAACTTTTTTCTTTTTTTTCTGAAGTGCTTGAGGGGAAAATTCATAGAGAAAAACATGAAACATAAAACTGCAGCTTAGTTTTTTTAGTTAAATGTTTTTTATATAACAAATAAAATCAATATAATACAATTAGTACAAAATGCTTGTGTGAACATTTGTCTAAAAACGTTTAATCTTTCCCAAATTAAATTTGTATAAATTAAATTTCAGTCATCCCATTGAATTAATTCCGAGTTCAAAGTTGTTGATTTTTAGATACCAAGCCTGGGATTGTTTTAGTGTCATCTCTAATAATCCATCTTTTTGCATTGCACTGTACACCCTGTCCTCATAAACAGGCAGAATTAAAACTTGTAAATATATATATATATATGTGTGTGTATACTTGTAACACACTCACACACACACACACACACACACACTTTAACAGACATTAAAAAAGAGCAAAGGAATCAGGTCACATTATTAGTATTGTAGGACCGTCTGTGGGTCTCCTAGTCCAGAGGTAAGGACTAGGAGACCCACAGATGGTTTGGCGGTTGAGGCTGACACATCTCAGGGTGATGCTATACCCTCTATATGCTCATGCTATACACACTGGCACAGGTCCATTTCACTTCCACTTACCTTAACGTAGCACTGCTCACGCGTCTTCATCACCGTTGGCCTTTTTCTCTCGATCACTGTACAGTGTAATGATGTGTAAGCACACTCTCCAGGCTAGCTTAGGAGGAGATGGGTTCCTCCTCAGTCTGGTTTCTCTCAACCTTTTCTTTTCAGCATGTTTCCTCGCCACTGTCGCCCCTGGCTCGCTCATTAGGCCATTGCTCATCCAGGTTTCTCTCAAGCCGCTCTGTGACTGTGTCCATTGTTAAACGCGCTAAACAAATAAAATTGCAATTGAAACCGAATTCTCCTGCACTGTCTCAAACGCCTGAGTTCAGTAATCACTCACTGGAATCAATTACATTTAGCTAATGTCTCAAAGATGCTCTGTGAGTAAAATGCATTCAGCTTGTGTGTGAAATCACTCGCTGTTTTCCATTTCGCTGACGTGATTCTGATCAGCTTTAGTCTGCGAATAGATCAGAAATGTTTACTGCACCTCGACTAAAGGTTATTTATAGTTAAATATAGTTTATTAATAGACAGTGACAGAAACATCATTCCTCACTAGTAGAGGTGTGTGTTTTTACAGATCTCTGCATATGAGCCAATGACTGAGCAAACACACCCATAAACCAGCTCACTTAATGTAATGCAATTCAGATCGTCCTAACAGGAAGCAAATGTGTTCAGTGTGCTGTTCAGTCTGCTACAATGGCTAAGAAAGCACTTACAATTACAGGATTCATACACATTCTATTATAACTGCTTTATCAGTGTAAAGCTGTTTTGAGACAATGACCAATAATAAAAGAGCTCTATGTCTATGTCTAGAAACCAACATTTTTTTGGTGGTATTAGCTCATACTCCTTTCTTAATTAAATGCAAAGTATATGTATTAATGACTAATCAACAACTTGTATATTTTTAAAAGCTTTTTCTGAAAAAATCGATGCATCTGAAATCACTAGCATCAGCAACGTTGTCTTCTAAGCACCACTGCATACTGTACAATGTGCAAAAATCATTTATAAAAATTTCACTTCATTCTTTAATAGATAGATAAATTGTTTGTACAGATACTGTGTACACCAAAGCTAATATTTCAAATATCATGACTGATTGATGCATGACATTATGATGTAAGCGGAACATTGGGTGCATTTAAGTTTGGAAAAAACAGCAACAATGGAACATATTGTGCTTTTATCATATTAACAACACATCAATTGAATTTGCAAGAATTAAACAAATACACATCTGGAACTCTCCTATGCCACAATTTTGTGTTTTGGAAAAGCTAAAAATGGGGAACTTTTAAACTGGATAATTTGCACTTCATTGAATGGAGGATTTTCATGTTGCCCTTTATCACTACCACTAATGATTTCTTGTAACCTCAAGGGAAAAGATATTGATGACAGAATATTATATTATATTATATTATATTATATTATATTATATTCTATTATATTATATTCTATTATATTCTATTATATTATATTATATTATATTATATTATATTATATTAATATATATGTAACTATAAATGGGTCATGGATATGGATATAACATGATGAATGTCATGAATAGAAATAGTGTATTTTATTATAATGTGTTGCACTTTAAAAAGTGTTAGTCTTGACTATTGAGATGTGTTTTACATGAAAATAAATAGCTTCAGGGAAGTGTATAGTGACTCCTGTTTGCCTCGGACTCTCTCACATCACTGATTGTTTCCTTACAATGAGAGATTGGTTTCTTATGTGTTCTTACTGTCTGAATGCAATGCCTTTAAAGTCAAAGCTAAACATGCGTTCAGGAAGATTACCTCCAGTCTCAGCACTCTGAGTACGATCCAAAAGTAAAAGTTTATTCCTAACTAGAATGAACTCAATGTTCCGCTTACAGAATAATGTCCTACAATCAGTCCAGATATTTAATATTTGAGGTTTGCTGTACACAATCTACAGAAAAATGTAATAATTTAGCAGAATGAATATTACACACACAGAAGCTACTCTATATTCTTATTTACATCACATCAAACAATTCTTACCTGTAACTCTGGGCCAATTAGAATTCAATTAGAGTTCAATTAGAGTTCAATTAGAGTTCATTTAGAGTTCAATTGGAGTTAAATTAGAGTGCAATTAAGGGCCAAGTTTAGTTCTGTAATGTCCTTTTGTCTTTGTCACAGATCTGGTATGTGTCTGACATCATGTCAGGAAGACTTAACTTCATACAGTATGGACATAGAGAGTTACACACCTTCCATCTGTGTAAAATTTCAGTATAGAGAATTTCTATATACAACTAAGGCTGATGCAATTTGCATCATAATGCCTAACCAGCAATACATTAGATTAGATTAGATTAGATTAGATTAGATTCAACTTTATTGTCATTACACAAGTTCAAGGCAACGAAATGCATTAGAGATACATATAAAGTAACTACCAATGCAATATATTTTAGCCCTATTATGATGCAGACCCGATTTCAATTTAATTCAACACAATGTGATTCAATGCAATAGGATGCACTCTACAGACAACAAATCATAAATTTACTAAAGTGCCTTCTGACTTCTAATGCATGTCCTTTTCCCAAACAGGCCTTTGTAGTGCTAATAAACGGAAAAGAAAAGAAAAAAGATAAATAGGTAAATAAAACCAGACATTTTATTCCAGTTCTGTCTCCAGGAAGCTGCAGCTCTGCCTCTGCCATGTTAATCTGTATTTTATGTGACTTTCAGGACACGTCTTGGTCTCTGTAGTGTTGTGATACGTCATATACACGTAGCAGAAGTGGTGCTGAGAGAACATGCATGAGAAAGAGTTAATAAGGAGAAATCAATATGCCAACAGACAACAGACAAATAATTTGCGACCAATATTTTTTATGCAGATTGATTTCTCCTCATTAACTCTTTCTCATGCAGTAGAAGCACTATACTTTTTTTATTTAGAAACTTTTAATAATAAAAGTATAGGGCTCCTACTAATAATTATATAAAGTATATATATTAGCAAAGGTTTGCAAAAACCTAGTCATAAATATGGTACATATTTATGACTGTTTATCGCGGTGGCTAAGTTCCAAAACTGCCTGGGATAAATGAATAACTGTGATAGATGGACGCCACCGCAAAAATGCTATTTTATGTATACTGTACTGTACTGTATTAACATCTTACTTTATTTTTTTATTAATAATTATATCTGTATTTTTAAATATTATTATTTCAACATAAAACTCCATTAAAACAGTTCCCTATAAGTTTTTTGGTCTAACTGCTATATGCGCGAGTTTGGGAAAATCAGCCAAACTAATTGGTTATGTGGCAAATGCAATTCTGGTATAAACCGGGGGGTGCGAGATTCGAACCGCGGTAAAGCAGGGTATTACTGTATGTGCTTTTTAAATATTGCATTCCATATTAAGTCCCAATTTGCTTCTATAATCCCTTCACTCTTATAGGAAGAGGATCCACTAGATTTTTTAAATGAGCTTGTGGAGATTTGTGCTCAATCACATCAATTGTGCTAATTAACTGACTGTATGAGGCTGAAGAAAGAACATTACTTATAATCTTACATTTCAGTGCTCATGTTAGTTCTCACTTTCCAGTGTTCTGTATTGTTGAAAGATTTATGATCAAACTCTTGATGTCACCCATATGAGGATGGGTTCCCCTTTTGAGTCTGGTTCCACTCAAGGTTTCTTCCTCATGTCATCTAAGGGAGTTTTTCCTTGCCACAGTCGCCATGGCTGCTCATCAGGGACAAACACACATCGTTCACCTCAACTGTTAAATTCTGTAAAGCTGCTTTGAGTCAAAGTCCATCGTGAAAAGCGCAATAGAAATAAACTTGACTTGACTTGACTTGACTCAATCAGACACAAGGGTGTTAGTAAAGTCAGCTACTGATGTAAGTGAGTTGAGGAGGCCTGGGGTGCAGTCAGTGTTCCAGTTCATCCCCGATGTGTTCAATAAGGTTGAGGTCAGTACTTTATAGAAGGAGATATTCATGGAGCTGGAATCTTTTGAGCTAGGTCAAACCCATGAGTGTTCCTATACACACACACACACACACACACACACACACACACACACACACACATTAACACCCACACACACACACACTCACACACACACATGCACACATGCATGCACACATACACAGTGTCTGTTTCCTATTATTGTACATTTCTCTGTACAGTACACTTCACATCACCCTCCTTCTTTGTAATATCAGTATTCAGGAACTGTAGACCCTTCATTCTTCTCCAAAAAAAGACATCTTCAATAACCCTGATGGGGATGTGACCCTGGCATTCACAGGCGTCTCCGTTTCCTCTCAATTAGCCCAGTGTCTGGGCAGAGAGAGCTAATGGCGTGTTTTCTTCGCCTCCTTCAAGGCCGCTCCTCTAACCTACAGAAAATCTCTGAGGTCCTGTTGTGGTTCAGCTGACATATTATTAGTGGAGCAAGGTTAGTTATAGGTCTGAGAAGTTGTTTTTCAGCCCACTGAGTATTTATCTTCTTGGCCATTTGGGCTGCCATCGTTTTTCAAGTAAATATGTTTAAGAAAAATAAAAAAATTATAGCATGGCTAAAAGGGAGCAGTTAGTTTGATTGTGCTAAATTAGGGATCCCAGTACACTTTGCTTGTCTCCACAGCGCTAACACACATGATCGCAACTGATAGGATAATTTACAAACTCACACTGAATCAGTATGAGGGTGTTACAGCTGGAAAAAATGTATAGAGGGTTACTCTGTGCTGAGTCGCCACATAGCATTTCAGGGTGTTTACCGTTCAGGGTGAACGTTCTCGAAAGCATATAAATAACTAGTGGTGTGGTCATATACAATACGTCAAACTTAATGTGAAATAAAAACGATTTATATGAAGGGGCCACATCAAGGCAGTCCAGGATCCATCTAATATGGACCTATAACAAGATTTTTATGAGCCCATTTAAGTAAGACCTGACGGGCCCAATAATGCACGTCTGGTCACTTGGTGCCCACTGGGAAGTGCAATTCTGTTTCAGACAATGGAGTTCACAACTCATTAGTCTCCTTACTCAGGCATACTGTACTATTCAAAATTCCTGATAGCTCTTGTTGGTACAGGAGTGCTGCTGAATTCTCGAATCCGATCTGTTAAAATAGCACCAGTTTGTGCGATACTGGGTCTTGAACCCCCAACCTTCCAATCAGTAAACAAAAGCCTTGACCACTGAACTTCTCAAACACATTATTATTAACTAACACACTAACCAATGTGTAGTTCTTTAATTAGCATAAAACATAATCATTGTCTAAGATTATAAATATAAAACACTCGTTGCACTCGTTTGATTTTTGTAATGCATTTGCCAAAGAACTTTTCCTTATTATAAATAAGTCTCACAAGAAGTCACCTTTCAGATCTGTTTGAGATGTACACTCATTTTAAGGTCTGAAGACTCCTTCTTCACGTGGGGAAATGGAAAAAGGCCTACAGGGCAGGAATGATTGCGGGTTGGACCAGGCCAGTGGCCAAAGCCATTGGATATCATCACTCCTTCATTAAACTGGCATGCACAGGTATCATAGTGGCTCTGCCGAAAAGAAAAGGCCCTTTCATTGGGAAAGAGAGAGAGAGACAGAGGGAGAGAGGAAGAGAGAAAGAGAGAGAGAGAGGGGAAGAGAGAGAGACAGAGAAAAGACAGGGGGTATCTATGGCTTTGGTACAAATTAATTGAAGAACTTCATGATCCATAAATTGCTGCTGATCCTAAGCTACACGTTAGATGTGAAACTTCATCATCTTGTAAAAGCCTGAATAAATAAATACATTTGACTTAATAAATAAATAAATGTTTAATTTATTGAAAAAAATAAATGAATATGTGCAGCAGGGAATGTTGTTTCAACAGACTGTTGAATACAGTCGTTCCTGAGCCTGGGAGAGCATCCTCTAGGTTTCCTCTATGTTCTCTGGTTCTCTCCCACCTATCTATACTAGCTGCTGGATGGAGAAGATATGCACAATTTTCCCTAGATATGACTGTGAGTGACTCGTGTCCCTTACAGAGTATATTACTGTCTAGTATTCAGTGTTTCCAGGACAGTCTTTGTATTCGCAATGCACTGACCAGAATAAAGGTGTGGAGAACGGAGGAAAAAACGGACATGATGTCTGTAAACACTGGAATAGGCTAAATGTGAAAGCCATGGCAAAAAATTTAAGAGCAGGATCTGGTTGTCAAGAAAATGAAAAGGAGAGTAAAGAGCTCCGTCACACACTGAGTCGGAGCTGATTGTTAGCCATCATGATTTCCGCAGTGACGTGAATAAAGAGCCTGTTAGTCAATCATTAACAGCCGGCGGGACAACTTATGCACACACAAACATCATAATAGCTTAAAGTATTAAGGAAAGCTAGAGAAAAGCACAACAGCACACCCTGGACACAACATTAATTTAATCCACTCCATATTCCACTGAGGGGAATAACATTCACTCATTCAACTTTATAAAGACATTTATATTAAATATTTAAATATACAGTATATATATATATATATATATATACTGTATACACAGATTAATTTAGCTAACTCAAGGACATAAATCTGAAGTATAATATTCAGAAAACTTTTAAAAACTAAAATGACATATCATATTATTCTCTAACATATATTGTAATTTAAAAAGCATGTAGTCTATAATAGAACAGATACAGCAGTAAAATAACTCGAGCCACACAAAAAGATTTTTGCTCAGTAATTAAATGAAGAGTATTTATCTTATTTATTAGTTGGGATTGTGAACAAGTAGTTGTATAATGGGGTGAGTGGGTATAGGGTAATGTGTTACAAATGCCCCCTTAGAGCAGGGGTCCCCAACCACCGAGGAAAAGGACAGGTATCAGGCTGTGGATCATTTGGCAACAGCCCACATTGAAAGAATACACACTATTACAATTTTATAGTTTTCCATATTTAGAAAAATGACCACTTCCATCTACACCAATTTCCCGTTTTTTATTATTTTTATTTTTATATGTATAATAGTAATAAGTCAGTGAAAAAATTGTCTTTTGTAAAACTGCTCTGTAGTGCGAAAGAAATTAGGGACTGCTGCCTTAGAGGGAAGTCACCGAAAACCAATACAAAGTTAATCTGACTGATACTGATTTGATTAGATTAGATTACATTTCATTACATTACATTACATTACATTACATTCAACTTTATTGTCATTGTCTAAAGCACATGTACAGAGCCAATAAAATGCAGCTAGCATCGAACCAGCATGTGTGGCCTAATTACATAAATTACCAATGTGGTAAATAAATGTCCATATGTAGAGTAAGTAGTAGTAATTACAGTATAGTAATGTATAATTGTAATTTACCCTCAAAATTAAATATTTTTTATCCTTGTCTTTGTGGTCTTCAGCAGGACAACACTTATTCTCTAGCAAGCCTTATTTACAGTGTACATTGGGCTCATTGAATGTGTGAAGGTTATAATTGTGCCATCATTATTAGATCTCTATTTAGCTGAGACTTATTATAGGGCGGTGTTTTACACAGCTCTCTCCATCACCATCGTCAAAAAGATTTAAACTTGAACAAGTATATGAACAGGTATTCTGGGGAAAGGTACTAAAAGACTAAATGTTTGTAAGATAAGGTAAGAGTTTATATGTTGTGTAAAACCTTGTTTCATCAACTAATAATATAATAATGTTGATTATATGCATTTAATCAGGATTTCGTTGATTTTCGTAGAGTAGTTTGACTACCTTCAGACCAGTGTTGAGCTGTGATTGTAATACCTCTCAGCCTTCAGTGGTGTCCTGCCTGAATCAATCCACCTATTAATGGATTGTCATTGTCATTCCATGACTATAGAAACTATGCATATTATAGAGAACCGCTGCATTAAAGACAGGAATCCCATACAGTGAGAAGGAATCTCATTACTAAAGCAAGAAACCCAATAAACACAATTCAACACGTCTCCTTTCACTGTAGCCACAGCTGCACCTCCTGAATACATCATCTCTAACAGAAGCATCAGTTTTAACCTTGTAAAATGACCCCTGCATATTTGTGCATTGTTTTTGTGCAATACAGTTTTCCTTTGGATTTGGAATGAAAGCAAATTAGGTGTTTTTGTGCAAAATCTACAGAATAGAACATGCAAGAGCATAAACGTTTAATGAAAAAAAGCTCAACCACTATTTTGAACTGTTTTGGCTGACCTTTCCTTATGATGTCCAGCTTTTATGAACAATTCTGTCTTGAAAATGGCCTTATACAAACAAAAACAGATTATACGAACAAGAAAAATCACACAAATCTATTTGAGCTTGTGCAGTTTACTACAGATGCTGTTTGTGAGCTTTGATGAGTGCACTCTGACCATCCACTTCGAAGAATGTAAAAATGTTGCCTTTACGCCTGTCACATGGCCTCAGTGCTGTACACTGCATGCACCCTGAGTGTTTAACACAAATACTTTTTGACCCTGGCAACATTTGATGTAATGGCTGAAATTTGATTGGAGAGTAACTAAGAAGAATATAAGGAGAATAGAATATTAAGAATAATTTAATACATATTCATGAACAAAAATATAAGTCAGTGATCCTACTAAAGTTTAGGCCAGAAGAGAAGGTCTTGCTGGACCTGATAGCTCACAACTGCTTTACCACAAGCAGCTTTAGGCATCCCTGAGAAAATGAACTGATTGTGTGGTGTTTTTATGCATCATTAAATCAGTATCAGAGGCTCAACATCCAAATGTACTGAACACACAACAGTCACACTGCTGCTCACTCTAAGCTCCACCTTAGTATACAGGAGTGCAGAGAACTGAGTCCTGATGGCCAGGTTCCTCATATACCTTCCATGACTGATGTCATTACTGTTGTTGAACATTTGTGCATGATGTCATTCCCTTCACATCTTGCATAAACATATATTTGCATTTTCATTATACAGTGAAGCAGAGGAGCCTGCAGGAGACCGAGTCTGTCGAGTCTGTCAAGTGTCACTCAACCCCCAAGTGAGAACTTATTCGTAAGACCATGTAGACCTTTCGAACCCCATGTTTACCAAAATGTCATATCTTTCTAGCTGCCTGTAAAGGAGCTGTACAAGGTCCATCTGGAGAAACAAATTTTGAAAAGTGTGATCTCCAGATGGACCAGGTTAAGCTTGAAAAGAAGACGGCAGTACAAGAAATCGAATTACTCGAGGAGCCTAAAGGTGAATGACCTCAGCTAACTTTAAAATTGTGTCCGAGAAAATAAAAGTATGGCGTTGCCACTTGTGTAATAGAAGAAAAGTGGGAAATAAAGATTTTTATTTTATTGGTGGAATGGTAAGAGTATTAGCCAGGTTTGACAAATATCTCACAAATATGATGTGTATGTACCTCATAGCTCAACTGCACTAAAATCAAGAACCAAGACCAAGAAAATCAAGTCCAGGACAACAAACTGGTCTATAATAAATCTTTTTTGTTTTTAGAGTCACATAATTTATTCATTTAAAAAAGTCAATTTGGATGATGTGGAATAACGTTATCCCGGCTCAGCTGAGCTGATTGCTTGTGCATTGCATCATGTGTGAGCGTGCTGCGAAGGAGTGATTCATATCTTTCCTAGACGAATGTATAAAAGAGTGGAGCTATTGTTAGTAAATTTATCTTGGCACTGGGTTACTCTATCACTTGTATACTATATGTACAAGCCTAAAAAATATACCGTCTAAATCAATATATGATATACAGTTTATTATTTCTTTTGTTGTAACAGGATCATTCTAAAATGAAAGTGAACAGTTTTCTTTTTATTTAGAATAAAAATGGAATAAAGTAGTTTATAAAAAAAAAAAAATCATATTTTATTTCAGAATACTTTCACACACACACACACACACACACACACACACACACACACACACACACACACACACACAGACAGACCTGCCCCTCAGGATCATCTCCAAACACAGGAAGCACGCTTGTGCTCTTGTTATGTAATATTATCACTGCCATGTTTTATATACTAAGGGTATATAAAATCATGAATTTCATTCATATTTTTTTAATCAGAAAAACACAGATAAATGTGTCTGAAATGTTTAAAATTCATTATATTTCTGTGGTTTGTGCAATACCATAAAAAGACAAGTAAGTAGTAAATAGTAAACTATAAAATAAGAGCAGCCAGAGAGGTGTCTGAAGCCTGATGTGAACTTCCCCCTGAGCAGAATGACGTGTGTAAGCAAACAGACGAAATTCTCTGATCTGCTGTTACAGGGCAAACAGTCATAAATCACATCTTTCACTTGTTTTTAAGGAGCGACTGATAACCAAGATCCCTCACACCTCAAACTTCGCAATCGGCAAGCCTCTTTCCTACTGTTCATCCTACACATTCTACACATCCGACTACATCGCAGTTAGATAAACAGTGCTTGTTTCTTTAAAGGATAACAACAAAAAAGTGAGAACTCTTCTCAAGCATGCCAGAGAGATTTGGGCAGGAATGGCGAGCATGAGTTAGAGATTTACCTCGACTGTTTACACTGGGCCTTCACACTGCACCTCCAAGTCCAGATGAGAAGTTTCCCAAGCTCTTTTGCATTTCAGCCCTTGGCCAAAAAGTAAATTTTTTTTTTTTTCAGTTTGACCAAGTCTTTTCTAAAAGACCAGGATGAAGCACAAATATGAAAACAATTCAGTATAGCGTTAAGTAGGATGGATAACAGCAATGTGTACTGTATATTGAAAAGCTGGAAAGTATTATATAAGTACTGTATATATAAAGCATTATAATATTTTACAGTATTAGTATTTAATGTGAATTTATATGCATTTAACAGAACCTAAATAAGAAATAAAACACAATAGTTCAGTTTTAGGGAATTAACAACAGGGTGATCGAAAATAAATGCGATAGATAGATAGATAGATAGATAGATAGATAGATAGATAGATAGATAGATAGATAGATAGATAGATAGATAGATAGATAGATAGATAGACAGACAGACAGACAGACAGACAGACAGACAGACAGACAGACAGACAGACAGACAGACTATCCCTGGTGAAAAAAATACTGATGGAGACTCCTTCTGTGAATGCTATCTCCTTGTATAAAGTGCCACCATGTCGAAGTTTATAAATATTTTCTTTATACATTTTTTTTATTCATTTATTATTAGTTTAACATGCAAAAGTTTAACATGTCCACATGTCCGGAGTGTATTCCTCTTCCTCTGTCAGTCTTAGGAATCCAACCGGTGCCTTTCACTGGAGATCTGAATCCACTGTGACCCTGGACAGGATGATTTCTGAAGATGAGTGAATAATGGACTACATCTGTATAATACATCTGTGGGTTACTTTGACCACAAAGTTGGTCCTCCGTAGTGATACAGCAGTGATCAAATAAACACAATTTCAGCAATTAAAATTAAGATGAATTAAATTCATAATATCAGAAATCTACTTAACTTATTTTTTTAATAAAATGTCTATAAATTATTCCGAATGCAACCAGATGAAACTTGCACTTTCCCTCATTTCACAACTTCACAGACTAAAAGCCTGGTTGTTCCTAATAGATTAAAAAAGCATATATTATGAGATTAGCTGCTGAAAAGGTTGAGCGTGACGTTTCCCTTAAATGTCTTTTTTTTTTTTAAATAGACCGAAGCCTCGCCTTCCTATTAGCAAGGTACCACTAGTACAAGAACGAATGTGCAGCTGACAAGAGTACTAAGAAGGTCTGTTCTGTTTGCGCTTCGAGTGAATAACTTAAATAAGCATGGTCAGTGTAAATAAACGCAGCATGACAAGCTATAGAGGAATCGAGACGCGCATAGTTGGTTTTCTGTATTTGGAAGTGGGGCCTTAATTAAGGTGGCGGCCCAGATAGGATTACTGACTGATTTCGCATTGCGAGAGCTTGACACTGAGCAAGCAAACAAGGTAACAACATCCAGAAGTGTGCTTTTCTCCCTCTGCCTGAGTGTGTGTTTGGTGGGGTGGGAAGGTGGGGGAGTGGGGGTGCAATTAAACTTATCACCACAGACCTGGATAAGAGGGAGCCAAAAATAAACCAGTCACACTATAAATGAACACTGAAGCTCAATAAAGTACTACAACACAGAATAGACAATACTGAATACGTTTCTACACACACACACACACACACACACACACACACACACACACACACACACACACACACACACACACAGTGCAGACATTTTCCATTTCCAGACGGGTCCATTGAGTATACACTCGCCTTTGGCACCTATCAGACATGCATCAAGCGAACACGAGTGTGTGAGCTGCTCGGTCCCGTCATTCAACGCGCACACACACACACACACACACACACACACACACACACACACACACACACACACGATTGCGCGCGCGCGCTCTCCGAGTGGGTTTTCTCCGGGTCGCTCGCGCCCCCAGTAGACGTGCATTAGAAGTGCAACAGGGTTTAATCAGCGCGTTGTTTGGGGCATCCTCGGCGTCTAAACACGCAGCTCCTGGTTTTACTCGTCGGGAAGTGTTTTGTGAAAAAGTCTAATAAATGACAAACCGCGCTGAACTCAGGGACGAAGCGCGTGCTGGACACTGGACATTTCGGGACGTTCATGTCTGCAGAAGTTCAAATGGCTTGGGGTAAAAATGGCGCGCATTCACAGTGACCAACGCAGTGATAAGCGCCGTCCGCTGAAGCGCGCGCCCTGCCTCGTGCACTTGAGACGCACGCACCGTGCACGCACCCGGGTTTGCACAATTGGATGGAAAGCGCAGTCTCGCGCTCAAGATGGAAAACTGATGGAAACGTGAAAGTCGGGGAGAAGGTGGAGACCGACCAGGGGGAAGTGTCGGGTTCAGAGGCGTGACGCGGGAGAGCGCGCGCTCGCTGCTCTTATAAAGACCGAGCGCGCGTCTAAAGCAGCGCAGGTTTTCTTCGGACTCCACTTTGGGAAATTAAAGCGGCACGCGAGCGCGCGCGCTGAGGGAACTGAACGGAAAGGAGCGCTTTTACCTTTTATCATTTAACTTTTTCTCGCGAGCGCTTTCTTTTTTTTTCTTTTTTTTTTTACCGAAGCGTCTCCCGAGAGCGCGAGACTGAACCGACTTTCACGTGCGGTCGGTCGCTGGATTGTCGGGCGCTTTGGCACGGCTCAAGTTGCCTGGGTTGGAAAAAAATAATATAAAAAATAAAAATCTTCGTGGACTTTCTGAGTTTTTGAAGGCCGTCTCGAGCCGCATTCAGTGTTTTTTTTTTTTTTTTTTTTTTATTGTTTAGCACCAAAAGCATCTCGTATGAATCTCCTCGACCCCTACCTCAAGATGACGGACGAGCAAGAGAAGGGCCTGTCGGACGCCCCGAGCCCGAGCATGTCCGAGGATTCGGCGGGTTCCCCTTGTCCCTCTGCGTCCGGCTCGGGTTCGGGCTCGGACGCGGAGAGCGGAGGGCGCGCGCGCGACGTCGGCGGCGCGCTGAAGAAGGACGCGGACGACGTGCACGAGGGCAACGAGAAGTTTCCTCAGTGCATCCGCGAGGCCGTGTCGCAGGTGCTGAAGGGCTACGACTGGACCCTTGTCCCCGTGCCGGTGCGCGTGCACGGCGCCAGCAAGAACAAGCCGCACGTCAAGAGGCCCATGAACGCGTTCATGGTGTGGGCGCAGGCTGCGCGCCGCAAACTCGCAGACCAGTACCCTCACCTGCACAACGCCGAGCTGAGCAAGACCCTGGGCAAGCTGTGGAGGTAAGGCAGCGGAGACAAAGCACTTTTTTTTTTAAAGGAACCAGACTTTTGTGTCACAAGTTCTGGTCACATATGAAGTATGGCAGGGTGACACCAGATCTATTGCAGAATCATCAGCATTTATGTCTAATAGCTCAGGTCTCATAACGCATACATGTTCCCCTGAGATCACTCTTAGTTTCAAACTCCCACAGTGAATTTGGAACGCTTTTAATGTATGGTGTTAATAGCACAATAAATAGTTATTTGCTTTGTAAGACAAAGTGTGTAATGCTTTAAATGTTTAAATTAAGTGTGTTATGCCCTAAATGCTGACTTTTGTTCTTTTGCTCAGATTGCTGAACGACGTGGAGAAGCGTCCTTTCGTAGAAGAGGCTGAACGCCTGCGTGTGCAGCACAAGAAGGATCACCCCGACTACAAGTACCAGCCCCGGCGAAGGAAATCAGCCAAGAATGGTCAGGGTGAGGGTGAAGATGGTGCTGAGCACACTCATGTCTCCACCAACGCCATCTTCAAGGCCCTGCAGCAGGCCGATTCTCCCGCGTCCAGCATGGGAGAAGTGCACTCACCCAGCGAGCAGTCAGGTAAGGAGACAATACTAGAGAGAGGCGTTTATTTATTATAAATATAGAACTATGTTATATTGCATATTGTCTTTGTAACTATAATTAATATATATATATATATATTCTAATAGGATAGAGTAACAAGGCCTCTTTTATAAATAAATGCATTTTGGTTATTCAGAATTTATTTTATGGCAAATGTTTCTTCAGATGTGTTCATTTGCACTGTCTTTATCACGCAGGCCAGTCTCAGGGTCCCCCGACTCCACCCACCACTCCCAAAATTGCCGCTCAGGCAGGCAAAAGTGAGCCAAAGCGTGAGGGTCGCCCACTCCAGGATGGCATCGGAGTTTCTGTTGGCTCAGGCGGGCAGCGTCAGCTCAACATCGACTTCCGCGATGTGGATCTGGGCGAACTGAGCAACGAAGTCATGGACAGCTTCGATGTGGCAGAGTTTGACCAGTATCTGCCACCTAACGGGCACCCCGGGCATGGCTGGATGAGCGCTGCGGGCACTGCTTGGATGGCCAAGAGTCCGAGCTCCAGCCCTCAGGTGGGTGCTGCCAGTCCCGGTGAGGATCAGAGCCAGCAGAGAACAACGCACATCAAAACCGAGCAGCTGAGTCCAACCCATTACGGCTCCTTTAACCTGCAGCACTACACCACTTCCACTTCGACCTCTGCCTTCCCATCATGCATCAACCGGCCACAGTATGACTACACCGACCAACAAGGTGGCGCCGCTTCCTATTACTCCACAGGCCAGAGCTCGATTTACTCCACCTTTAACTACATGAGTCCCAGCCAGAGGCCAATGTACACCCCCATCACCGAGACCCAAACAGGCCACAGTCCCCAGCACTGGGACCAGCAGCCAGTCTACACACAGCTCTCCCGACCATGAGAACATACACACACACACACACACACACACACACACACACACACACACACACATGCAGTAAAGAGATTATTTAACAAGGCTGATTGCCCCTCCATCGATCCTCCTGCAGAAAAGCACACACTTGAAAACTCACCAGAGGAAGACTGAAAAGAAAATCTGGACTTTATGAAGAAGCAGCTCACCACGTGCCTTTTTCACCTTTAAATCGCCTGATGCAAATTAGAAATCTATATATTTTTAGCCTCGATTGCGAGAAAAGAGAAACATTTTTCTGCGAAAAGAAGAATCCTCTGTGAGGACTTGATGAATTATTGTACTTTAGTATGTACTGTGTATGTTTTCGTTCCTGTTTTCTGTAGCTGTTAGGGATTCGATCCTGTAGGGAAACGGTTTATTTTTTACTAAACCACTCTTCGCAGTCCTGCCTAGTCATCCTCATGGAATTTTTGTATTGGCCTTTAGGATTTTGTTTGCTGCGCTAGTGGATCTTCACCCCATTTGTGTCCTACCTACAAGTTCACTTTCGTTACTTCTTGTATTTATGATTACTAAAAAACCTTCCCGATGCTTTAGAGTGGTGTATTTTTAATGCTTTTGTATGACCTGTCCTGCCTTGTGCACCGTCAGTGCCTGGTCTTGTGGGGTTGTTTTTGATTTTTTTTTTGTCAAGGTAGAATGTGCAGCTGAGAATTTACTTAGTGCCTGACAGTGGCAGGAAGTGACCTTTGACCCCACGTCATTCTTTCCAGTCAACAGTCATACTGGGCTCATCTTTCCACCATGACCCTTATTTTTTCCGTTGACTCTTTAACCTCTTGTAATTTATTTATTAGTCTTAATTTTATTTCAGATTAATTAAGTGCAGTGTATTCATTAATACTGTAAGCAACTAATTATTTTGTCTTTGGAAGCCTCCCTTCTGGATATTGTAATGTTCAATCCGAGTCATTCAGCCAGAAGGGTTGCTACTTAATATGGTACAGTTCTGTAATCATGTTTATTTATCATATCTAGATGTCTCTATTTTAAATGTTTATTTGTCTCTTTTTGTTTCTTCTTCTTTTTTGGGTTAGCCAGAATTGATGATGATGATGATGATGATGATGATGATGATGATGATGATAAGTACTGTCAAGGCTGATCAAACTGGAACCTTTCATCAGCTTTCTTCCAGCAGGAAGTTTTTTTTAAGCTCGGTTTTGAAGCTGTAATTTTTTTTCCGTGTGATCGTTTATAGCGATACCAGAGATTTTACATCATATCTTTTCAAGGATTGACTTTTTCCATACCACATATCTTCTTACCGATGTTACACCTTCCAAACTTTTTTTCTCTTTCATCAGATTTAACATCATTTTCTTTAAATAAATGCATTTTTTTATTATATTTGCAATAAAAGTAAAAACAAAAATCTCTGAAATATTTGTGTTCTGTTTCTTTATAAAAATTTTCATAAATGACCACTGAAAGATAAATAAACTCACCAAACCTGATTTCAGTGACACAGGAACCAGGTGACTGAATTACAGTATCCATGCCAAATCTTTTATTATATCTTATTTTACTTTACTATTTCACAAAAATTGCTCTCTGTCCTGAGAAGGATGGGTGCAGCGACTCTTAATACATCACTGAGCACCATGCACCCATTCACATACAGAGGTCATTTAGCAGAACTGCCATGGTATGGTGAGGTGGAGAACCCTGACAGAACCATATTTAATTTTTTTCCTCTTTTAAAGGTCAATGTAAGGAAACACTGAGACGCTGAGAGTAATATTAAAGTGTTTTTTACTGTTCAGCATCAGATTCCAGCGTGGTGCTGCGTGACACTTTACAAACGAATGGCTAGCAACACAATACGATCTGGCAGGTTCTGCTTCCTCATCAAGATGAACTTCATTTTTACAGTACAGGTGTCAGATCAGACTCGTGCACTTCCTAACGTTGTGTATTTTTACATTCATTATGACATCAGATCGTCTTTTTGCCTTCGCTAGTTGATAAAGTGCCTCCACGCCTCCTGTGGTGTTTACTGAGTGTATGATAGGTTACACACATGCTAAGGTTAGCAGATGGGCTTGAGTGTATGTTTGGCTGAAAGACAGGTCAGAGGTCAACCATCGCCAGCTGTTTCACAGCAGAAGGGACAGCTATTTCTGTTTGCATATGCACTGAATTCTTTCGGGTGTAACGCTGTCGAAAGAATACATTATTTCTGTTTGAATTATTATCTGATTCTGAACGATGTTTTATTTTGGAAAATTACTGAATTATCTGTGCCACATCTGTCTATGATTTACTCTTGATGCAGGTCATGACTCACTCTTGATGCAGGTCATGATGCCTCTGTCACATGTCTTACCTTCATCCACTACCTTCTTAAAGGGGCTGCTCCGCTAACACATAATACATTACCGCTAAATTCAAACCCCCAAGCTAGCAAAATAAACAAAAAAACAACACAGTGGATTCACGATTATTATTATATTTAGAAAATACCAGCTTTTATGCCAGTCGTATCATTTTATTTAGTTGTATTTATCCACCACACCTTGAAGGCCGGTCCGTGAAAATATTGTCCGACATTAATCCGGTCCGTGCGCCAAAAAAGGTTTGGGTGCATTATAGCACATGAAGCTTTTTTTTTTCACATTATACAGTGTTGTTCAGAAGCTCGGGACAGAGTGCAGGGTCAGCCAAGATACAGTGCCCTGGGCCTTGCTTATGGGCCCCAAGAGTGGCAGCTTGCTGATGAAAGGGGTAGAACTCCAAACATTCGAATCAGTAACCTAGAGCCTTAACCACTGAGCAACCAGCTATGACCTCCTACCACCTTCTATAAACTTCAAAGGGATACATTTACAGGATAATATATATATATATATTTTTATGTTTCTGTACTAGTACACCTCAACAATGATGGAACTGTAGTGAATGGACATTCATCATTGAGAATGAGGATGGGTTCCCTTTTGATTCTGGTTATTCTCAAAGTTTCGTTCTCATACCATCTCAGGGACTTTTTCCTCACCACAGTCACCACTGCTTTTCTCATTAGGGACCTATAGGCACTAACATATCACTTCATGTTGAACCTCTGTAAAGCTGCTTTGGGACAATGTAAATTGTTAAAAGTGTAGATCCAAAGTCCAATGCTTTAACCACTAAGCTACCTTCTCCTTACTGAGCACGATCTCATAGCCTTAAAGTCTGATCATATTAATGCACATTTCTACAGTTGTGCTTAGCTAAACTCATTTTTATATTTTGAGTTGAATCTTTGATCATTTTGATTGATTTTGAATTTGGGTTTTGAAATAATACATAATTCAAGAGCTCTTAATCTAAATTTTTTAGTCACTTATTAATTGATAGACTGTAATAAATTTTCAGTTCATACCGTATACAGTATGTTTATTATGCAAGTGTGTTTTCGAGTTTCAGGATCGTAGTTATAATCCATCCAATAATTAAAAGCTATTATGAGTTATAACTAAACAACCCTTCATCAGCCAGTTATTGTATAAACTCTGCTCTTTTATATTGGATTCATTCCTAATTTTGGTGCCTTTTAGATTGAATTACACTACTATACTGTAGATAAACCTGCTAGAGTTTGTGTTCACTTTCTTATTATTCGAGCCTCTTTAATCAATCCTCTCTGTCGGGGAAATGCCAGTGCCATCCTGACACACTTCTCTCATCCTCTGGAACTGTGCAGTTCTTATTGATATTCTACTTCTGCTTGGAGCTTCTCAGTTGCTGCTGCTCTGAAATGGATTATGCAAATATCAGAATATCCCTAAAATCAATTATAAATGAGACAAACCGCCATGTTTTAATGAATATATCATTCTTACAAGCATCTCGGAATCGTTATTAAATATAATCAGGGGTAGGCCGTGCATTTCACCCCTCGGCCTTCAGTGGTGTCCTGTCTGAATCAATCCACCTCTTAATACCATTATTATGACACCATGGCTATAGAAACCATCAACATCATAGAGAAATAATTAAATACATATTCATAGACAAAAAATATATTAAAATGTAAGTTAGTGATTCTGATTAAGTGTAGTCCAGCAGAGAAGGCCTTGCTGGCCCTGAATATGATCATTCCAAACATTCCTCACAGCTTCAACACATTTATTTCTGTATATACTGTAATATCGGGTATCACACCAATTCCCTTTTGAGCTTCCTCTCAACATTTCTTCCTCATGTTTTCTGATGGAGATTTCCGTTGCCAATGTCACTTCTGACTCATTACATCTGATCCGAATTGCAAACCTGTGTTTCTGCAAATGCTGCTTTGTAAATGACATCATACTACTGTTAAAAAGCTCTATGCAAAAAACAGGGAATGATTTGTGGTCACGTTATAAGATAATAGCTAAAATCATATTTACAGTTTTTTCTTTTAAATATTAAAATAACAAAATAATTAATGTAATTTACTGTATTTTCACAATGCAATGATACTATTAATACTATACTATTAATTGTGATAATATTATAATGATTTTATAATGATGTATTTGTTGTTAGAACATTAATAATATGTTGAATTAAAACAAGCACAGTTTGATACCACCTACCTGTTATGATGTTCCACCAAAACAGCTTTGAGGTGTTGAGCCCTGTATTCCACAGACCTCTGAAGGTGTGCTGTGGTCACTTTTACCACAGCAGGTATGTGTGCCACAGATCTGAATGCAACACCTGGTTTAGCCTGCAGATACTTTAAGTCCTCTAAGTTATAAGGTGGAGCCTCCATGGATTGGTCTTGTTTTCCTGATTGAGTTAACACCTTAAACTTTAAGACACATACATGTTTCTTTTGTTTATGTTCAACAAACTCTGTAAACGGCAAACACACACAAATTGGACAAGTAAATGACTGGAAGAAAGTTCTGTGGAATCCAATTGGGACATTTTTGTCTCTAACAGAAGAAACTGTGTAAGACGGGGAACAGAAAAGAAGATGTTAGCAGACTGCTTCACCCCCACAGTCAAACATGGAGGTGAAAGCTTTCATGGTTTGGTGTTGTTTTGTAACAGGAAAGGTTTGATACTTTTTCCCAAAAGTGAAAGGAATTCCATCTGTACTGTGGCTCATTAGAACCGACTTAACTGTACAACAAGACAATGAGCCGAAGTGTACATCCAAGCCCTGTAAGCATTATTTACAGAGCAAACAGTCATCTGGAGCGTTATCTATCATGGAATGGCCTACAAAGTCACCGTTCCCAAAACTTATTGAACTGCTCTGGGATGAGCTGGATCACAAGAAAGAAATCTGGTGATGAACATATTTGACTTGTTTTTCAAGAGTCATGGAAAATTCAGCTGAATGTTTGGAGAAATTAACTGTCTGTATGCCAAGACTGTGTAAAATACTGTTAAATGACCCAGTTTGCTGCATATAAACAAAAGGAACATGCATGTGTCTCTCAACAATCATAACAGAATCTCTAAAAATATAATCAATTACAAGATTAAAAAAATCCTTCTCAGACACTTATACTGAAAAAAAAAAACAGCTGGCAACACTAAATACATCTTACAATTTGTGTCATAATTTCACTAGTGTATGATAATGTTTTCCTTACAAGTCTGTAAATGAGATTGAGCAAAACAACCTTCTGGACACTCAAATGTAACTTTTAATCATTTGGCTGAAACAACTGCTTAATTATACATACGCAATTAAAAAGAATTAAAATGGAATTTGTTCTTGAACAAAGATATTTTAGCAAATTCATCCTGTTTTTCTCCTGTTATAATACATCACTGGAGGCAAATGTATTAACAGATCAATGTCGGAGTGCATATAGTACTTAGCTCCCTGTGGAAATATAGAAATGTCTAAAGCTTGTTGTCAGTTCTGGGGAGTGAGCACATCTGTTTGGCTGTGCTGACTGAGATGTGAAGCGTCAAGACAAGGAAAGGGGGAGGAGGGTTGTTTCGGGGTAAAAATGAAGGACTGGGATGACTCCTGCAGAAAGACGTAAGCGCTACCATCTGAAAAAGCCATCAGAAAAGCGTCTCCCGCACATAATGGAGAAACGGTGGCCTTTTTAAACGCCTGGATAATGAAAGCGTTCACATGGCTTGTTTTCTTCGGTCTGTCCCAGCATACTGTAGGCCAAGTCCTTAAGAGGGCGGTGTCTCTGGCTGCATCCATCCCCCAGAACGGTCATCATGATCATCGTCATCATCACCTCGGTTGCCAGTAGATGTGCTGCCAGTGTGTTCCCACTGCTTGAATCTTTCTAACAGTAAAATGCTCACATTATTTTGTTTGAGGTTTTATTTTTTTGTGATTAAAGTGTCACAAAATAAAGAATGGCCTTACAGATTTTTAGTGGTTCATGTCACATTAAATGATTGTTATTTTACAAAACAAGATAACAAAAATGTTTTAATCTTGAAGCTTATTGACATCCCTCAGACGAGTGAAGAAATATCTCCACCACTGTAATCTTATATATTCCCCTGATGATGGGTTTCTCAAGTTAAAAGAATTTTAAGATCACAGAAAAAGTCAAAAGTCTTGTATAACAACTGCAATCCCACTCCTTCTTCTCTCTCTATCTATCTCTGCTCCCTTCCCTTCTAAGCGGAAGTGGGAATGGTGTGAGCAGAGCAGCTCATTTCTCATCCCGTAGGCAGTTTTCCCAAGAGAAAGGCATTAATATTCCAAACAGGCAGCTTGCAGAGACTCTCTCCCCTCCAAGCCCAATGGGTGGCCCTTTCAAATGCAAAATAACAACAAAGAAGAAGATTTGGGGGGAAAAGGGAGGCAGAATCTGGCAACTTCCCAGTGCGGTAACAATATAGTTTTGAAAAGTTTAGAAGAGAAGAGCACAAATCCTTCAAGATAACTGAAATCCTAATCAGGTATGAGTCTGAAGCGTAAAAAATCTAAATAAATAAATAAACAAGGATTAATTAAGAATGATTTTACAATGTGGATGTGTGCGTGGGTGTTGGACACGACCATCTCCGTGTGTACCGTTCCAAAAACACCCACAGCTAAAATATTCTGATGACAAGCAAAGTGTAATTATTCTGTGGCCTCATTTTTCATTGAAGAGGAAAATACAATGTTTAAAATTATTCGGTCTGAAGAGAACTCATTAAAAACATCAGGAGCAAGGGGATGCCAATTCAGTGAAAGTCTTGGGTTGAAACTTGTTTTCTTTCCATTCTTTTTTTTTTATACCAATATATGCAATGTTATGTAACCAAAGTTCTCAAAGTTCCTCATCTTTCTTTTTTCTTATCCTTGATTCTGCTATGACTCTGGAAAAATGCAACAGTCTCCGTCCTACAGGCCCCTCCCTTTCGCCTCCACATCACATCATCCCATCGTCATTGTCCCTCAGGAGCACCACAAAGGGACCATTTGACCTTGGAGCACGAACCCATTTCCTCTCTTTTGAAAACGGTGCAGCTCGCAGAAAGCTTCGCTCTGCCTCAAAGGAAACTGTACATCAATACAGCGACAGCAAGCCAAACATTTAACAAAAAAAGAAAAAAAAAGTGGGAGGAAAAAAAAGAAAAGGAAATACACGTCACACACAAGCTGGAATCGACAGTTTGGTCATCTCCTAGCAGCAGATACAGATAATACAAAACGTTATAGCAAGCTGGACCTTGAGACCAAAAGGTGTTAGTTAAAGTGAAGTAAATCAGTCGCATTGACACATGGCAAAGTCTGATAGCTTACTAAGTGCATGTCTTAGTTAAAGTGATGTTAATTTGTATCAACTTGAAATTCTATGTGTTTGAGTTAGCCTAGCAATAGCTATATTTGCACAATATTTTCTTTAAACGTAGCTTATAATAACGGTTTCATTTCGAACATATGGCATTTATCCCAGTAGATCTTGTTCTTGTCATCTTGCTACAAACTAGAAAAACAAAAAAAGGTACTTTATTTACTTAAAGTAGAGATCCTCTAGGTAAACCCAGCCATTAGGGTTGCACAAGTCTGGGACCTCTTAGTACAGGTCCCAGACCTGGATAAATGGGGAGGGTTGCGTTAGGAAGGGCATCCAGCGTTAAACATGTGCCAAATCAAATATGCGGATCACAAAACTAAATTTCATACCGGATCGGTCGAGGCCCGGGTTACCAATGACCGTCACAGGTATCGTTAGCCAACAGGGTACCTGGGGAAATTGGGATACTGTTCTCCAAAGGAGGAGAAGAAGAGGAAGAAGACGTCTACAGAGATGGCAGGAAAGGAGAAGTGAAGAAAAGTTGTGGTTTGGGTGGGCACTTTAAATGTTGGTACTATGACTGGTAAAGGGAGAAAGATATATATATATATATATATATATATATATATATATATATATATATATATATATATATATATATATATATATACTGTGAGGAAAATAAGTATTTGAACACCCTGCTATTTTGCAAGTTCTCCCACTTAGAAATCATGGAGGGGTCTGAAATTGTTATCGTAGGTGCATGTCCACTGTGAGAGACATAATCTAAAAAAAAAAATCCAGAAATCACAATGTATGATTTTTTAACTATTTATTTGTATGATACAGCTGCAAATAAGTATTTGAACACCTGAGAAAGTCAATGTTAATATTTGGTACAGTAGCCTTTGTTTGCAATTACAGAGGTCAAACGTTTCCTGTAGGTTTTTACCAGGTTTGCACCAGGAGGGATTTTGGCCCACTCCTCCACACAGATCTTCTCTAGATCAGTCAGGTTTCTGGCCTGTCACTAAGAAACACGAAATTTGAGCTCCCTCCAAAGATTCTCTATTGGGTTTAGGCCTGGAGACTGGCTAGGCCACGCCAGAACCTTGATATGCTTCTTACAGAGCCACTCCTTGGTTATCCTGGCTGTGTGCTTCGGGTCATTGTCATGTTGGAAAACCCAGCCTCGACCCATCTTCAATGCTCTAACTGAGGGAAGGAGGTTGTTACCCAAAATCTCGCAATACATGGCCCCGGTCATCCTCTCCTTAATACAGATGCTACCACCCCCATGCTTCACAGTAGGGATAGTGTTCTTGGGATGGTACTCATCATTCTTCTTCCTCCAAACACGTTTAGTGGAATTATGACCCAAAAGTTCTATTTTGGTCTCATCTGACCACATGACTTTCTCCCATGACTGCTCTGGATCATCCAAATGGTCATTGGCAAACTTAAGACATGCCTGGACATGTGCTGGTTTAAGCAGGGGAACCTTCCGTGCCATGCATAATTTCAAACCATGATGTCTTAGTGTATTACCAACAGTAACCTTGGAAACGGTGGTCCCAGCTCTTTTCAGGTCATTGAGGCCCCACGAGGTGAGATCTTGCATGGAGCCCCAGTCCGAGGGAGATTGACAGTCATGTTTAGCTTCTTCCATTTTCTAATGATTGCTCCAACAGTGGACCTTTTTTCACCAAGCTGCCTGGCAATTTCCCCGTAGCCCTTTCCAGCCTTGTGGAGGTGTACAATTTTGTCTCTAGTGTCTTTGGACAGCTCTTTGGTCTTGGCCATGTTAGTAGTTGGATTCTTACTGATTGTATGGGGTGGACAGGTGTCTTTATGCAGCTAACGACCTCAAACATGTGCATCTAATTTAGGATAATAAATGTAGTGGAGGTGGACATTTAAAAGGCAGACTAACAGGTCTTTGAGGGTCAGAATTCTTATTTGCAGCTGTATCATACAAATAAATAGTTTAAAAATCATATTTTGTGATTTCTGGATTTTTTTATTTTATTATGCCTCTCACAGTGGACATGCACCTACGATAACAATTTCAGACCCCTCCATGTTTTCTAAGTGGGAGAACTTGCAAAATAGCAGGGTGTTCAAATGTTTATTTTCCTCACTGTATATATATATATATATATATATATATCAGGAGACCAAGTGGAAAGGGATTAAGGCCAGGAACATTGGAGGTGGGTTTAAACTGTTCTATCATGGTGTAGATGGAAAGAGAAATGGTGTAGGGGTGATCCTGAAAGAAGAGTACAGTAAGAGTGTAGTGGAGGTGAAGAGAGTTTCTGATCAGTGGTGGGCCCCAGGGCCAGCAAAGCCTTCTCTGCTGGCCTAAACACTATCAGAAGCACTGACCTACATTTACAACCTAAATTCTAATATTTGTTCAATGAAATTGTATTAATTTATTTCCAACAATTTATTCACTTCATTTTGTAGCGTTTCTCTTGGCTGCACTGATTCCAGTATGTGTATGTTAGATTTTTTTGTCCAATCAGATTTTTAGCCTCAATGTGCTGCCATGTCAATCTAATCTGCCTAGGGCCTTCAAATTCTGTAGTACTGGCCTTTTTATCTTAGTCTCTATTAGCAATATATGTGTTTCTTTAACCAATCAGATTTCAAATTATTTGTGAGTATGCATCTCTGGTGGGTAGGTTGTAATTTATTTAAGTTATTAGATAAATATTGATTCTGAACTGCACAGTTGCAGTTTTAGTGTAGAGGTTTGGAGCTTGCTTTAGTAAAATGGTATTCACCCTCCATATGTGAAATGCCTCTCTCTCTGTAATGCCACGTGTTGTTATATTGCGTTTTAGTGGGCTTTGAGATGGAGGAGAAGGAAATATTCTGGAGTGAGTTAGATCAATGGTAGAATGTGTACCTAGGAAGGAAAGATTGGTGATTGGGGCAGACTTTAATGAACATGTTGGTGAAGGGAACAGAGGTGATGAGGAGGTGATGGGTAGTTATGGCTTTAAGGAGAGGAACGTGGAAGGGCAGATGGTGGTAGATTTTGCTAAACGAATAGAAATGTAAGTGGTAAATACTTATTTTAAGAAGAAGGAGGAACGTAGGGTAATGTATAAGAGTGGAGGAAGGTGCACACAAGTTGAGTATGTAGGAGATTCAACCTGAAGGAGATTTGAGACTGTAAGGGTTTGGCAGTGGACAGTATAGCTAGACAGCATTAGTTGGTGGTCTGTAGGACAGCTTTGGAGGTGAAGAAGATGAGGAGGGAGTGAGGACTGAAAAAAGATTACGTGGAGATAGTGAAGCAGGAAGTGTATAGGATTACTAAGGAGGAAGTGAGAGCGGCTATTAAGAGGATGAAAAATGGAAAGTCGGTTGGACCAAATGACATACCAGTAGAGATGTTTAGGAGAGATGGCAGTGGAGTTTTTAACCATGTTGTTCAACAAGATTTTGGAAGGTAAGATTATGCCTGAGGAATAGAGAAGGAGTGTGCTGGTACCGATCTATAAGAATAAGGGAGATGTGCAGACCCGCATTAACTACAGGGGAGTAACATTGATCAGTCACACCATGAAGTTATGGGAAAGAGTAGTGGAAGCCAGGCTGGGAGAAGAGGTGACCATCTGTGAGCAAAAGTATGGTTTCATGCCGAGGAAGAGCACCACAGATGCATTATTTGTTTTGAGAATGTTGATGGAGAAGTATAGAGAAGGTCAGAAGGAGGTGCATTGTGTGTTTATGGATTTAGAAAAAAGCTTACAACAGGGTGCCGAGAGAGGAGTTGTGGTATTGTATGAGGAAGTCAGGGGTGCCAGAAAAGTATGTGAGGGTGGTGCAGGACATGTATGAGGACAGTGTGACAGCAGTGAAGTGTGCAGTAGGAACAACAGAGTGGTTTAAGGTGGAGGTTGGACTGCATCAAGGATCAGCTCTGAGCCCTTTTCTTTTTGCAGTGGTGATGGACAGGTTGACGGACGAGGTCAGACAGGAGTGTTCATGGACTATGATGTTTGCGGATTATATTGTGATTTGTGGTGAAAGTAGGGAACAGGTGGAGAAGATCCTGGAGAGGTGGAGGTACACGCTGGAGAGAAGGGAAATGAAAGTCAGTAGGAGTAAGACAGAGTACATGTGTGTGAATGAGAGGGAGGACAGTGGAGTGGTGCGGTTGCAGGGAGAAGAGGTGGAGAAGGTGGAGGAGTTTAGGTACCTGGGGTCAACAGTGCAGAGTAATGGAGAGTGTGTTAGAGAAGTGAAGAATGGAGTGCAGGCAGGGTGGAGTGGGTGGAGAAGAGTGATAGCAGGAGTGATTTGTGATAGAAGAGTATCTGCAAGAATGAAAGGGAAAGTTTATAGGACTGTGGTGAGACCTGCAATGTTATATGGTTTAGAGACAGTGGCACAGGTGAAGCTGGAGGTAGCAGAGCTGAAGATGTTGAGGTTTTTGTTGGGAGTGACAGGATGGACAGGATTAGAAATATGTTTATTAGAGGAACAGTGCATGTAGGACGTTTTTGGAGACAAGGTGAGGGAGGCGTGATA
>NC_139585.1:26941353-26971353 GCF_946808225.1 Silurus aristotelis
CATTTAAACTTCTTTTTTATGTTTTAGAGGATTTTTGAAGAAGAAATAAAGAAGTGACTTTCTGTCTGAAGATGTCCGAGTAAAGCTGGTGTTCTGGTAAAAATGTTTTTACTATGGATATAGTATGAGTTTTTATGGATATAAACTACATTTTTATGGATATAATTTGCATCAGAAATGTCAAATTCCTCTTGTAGCTCTTAAGAAATGCTGAAGGCTAAACATTCTATTCATTCTTTCTTTCATTCATTGCTTTATTTGGCTTTTGCTATTATCTTGCAAAAACATAATTCTTCCCATTCCTCATCCTAAAACCTAAAACAAATACATGGACAACTTGATGGTATTGCACTTTTCAAGTCTTTATTTCCTAAATTATTCAATCCAAACTAGACTTTAAATGAACATACTTTTTAATTATATTAGTATGATAATTTGGCAAACGAGGATGAAAGATCACCATGATGGAATTGCTGCACAAGCTACAGATGATTTAAGAAATAAAATAGAAATAAGTCTTTGAAAACATATGATGATTATTAAATTTATGCTGATGATGATAATAAAAATAATAATAATTTGTATTACTGGCCCAATATTATTAAGCCTGAGAACATGTGTGAGTCAGACAGAGAGAGAGAGAGAGAGAGAGAGAGAGAGAGAGAGAGAGAGAGAGGGAGGGAGAGAGAGAGAGCACTGTATATAGTAACTGTCCTTTCTCTAGCCAGCCTGACACACACTGGATGCATGCTGTGAGCAGGCTGTGAACAGTCATTAATCAAAGTCTTTTTACTCCCCCACTCCATCCATCTGACCATCTATCTATGTATCTATCCATCCATCTATGTAGAAGACCAAATGTTTCAATTTAAGGCATAAAATCTTCTCTGGCAATTATATACAATTCACCACATAGATTATGTTGTTTTGTGTTATGTCATGTTATGTCTCATATGCGCATATACACACACAAACAGGCACACACACACACACAAACACACACACACACGCACACACACACACACACACACACACACACACACACACACACACACACACACACACACACACACACACACACACACACACACACACACAACCCAATCATATGTTCATTTGCAAGATTTAGGCATTCTCATAATAGTGTAAATTTTAAATATTAATAAAAAACCTCATAAAGAATGTATGTGTGCGTGTGTGTGCGTGTGTGTGTGTGTGTGTGTGTGTGTGTGTGTGTGTGTGTGTGTGTGTGTGTGTGTGTGTGTGTGTGTGTGTATGTGCTTATGTATGTGTGTGTGTGTGCCCACTCTAAGTGATGGATGAGGACCAACTTTGGGAGCTGATTCATCAGGCCAGTAGACAGTTTAGACAGGCCCCCATGCAGGGGCCTGAATTCCCATTGACCACCCCGAGAGAGGTAGGCCAGATCACTGACAGGAAATGACCTCATCCATGTCACCCTGTCCATTATCTCCAAATTCATTATAATTACCCTATATGGCATGACAGATTTTTAGTCCTAAGAGCAGATTTGCCCCAATATATGACGCTTCTGAAGGACACCAGAGTACCTGAAAATCCTACTTGGGTAAAAGTATAGATCCCTTACTGCAAAACTTGTAACTCCATTACAAGAAAAAGATAAATTCCAATATGACTTGAGTAAAAGTCATTGAATATCTGATTTAAACAGTACAATATGAGTATTTGGCTCATATTGAATGTAGGCTCAAAGATGTACTAGTCCTCAACACCATGACACATTAGCAAAAAGGCAAAAACTGTTCATTTGTGGGGTTTATTTATTTATTAATATACAAATCAAAATTGTACACCTCAACACTGCCATAACACTGCTTAATGAACACAACAGCCTCTTCAACATGCCAGAATGAAACAAAGATCAAACAATGTAGTAAAGAGATCTTTTAAAAAGGGATTTTCAATTAACAAATTAAATAACAGTATCATGTCACTATGTCAAAGAGCCATTATTATTCAATGGACAAATCAAATTAAATAATTTGAGATAAAGTAAAACCAAATATTCATAGTTGACTGTGATTTGATGCAGCTCTCATAAAGAGGCAAACTTTTTTATCCAACTTCCACAAAAGCTGGTTCTTAAAGTTTTATGGAATTTATTTGAGCTCTTTTTTGGACTGAAAATGAGCCCAGCAGTGGTAAATAGATGCTTACAGGCAGCAGATGAGTGTAGTGTTGAGACTTGATGACATCTTCAATAGAGGTGGAAAATGTAATTGGTAACATTTATTGTCCATTAAAATATAGTGGAGTGAAAAGTAAATTGATTGAGTAATAAATGTAATTGAGTAAATATTCAAAGCTGATTATATCTTTGATACTCAGTAAAACAAAAATATAGCTCCAAAAAATATTCAAGTACTCAAAGTACATTTAAATACACCACTGCACCACAATGAGGCATGTACCCCATAGCAAAATGATTGTTATTAACTGTTAATAATGTCTCCAGTGTCAGTGTTTGTTTAGGACAGGATTCTATTTGGGGAGCATGTTTTATGCTTTAGTAATAAAAATATATATATTTATAGGAATAATAATATGAAAAAAGAAGTGAGGGTAAATAAGGGAACAAAGGGGCTGTCCTTTATATGGCTGTTATGCCTGATAAAAGGTAAAATGCATTCCACAGCATTAAGTAGAACTGTAAGATGACAGCAGCTTTATATACAAATACACATGTCATACATTAGTCTTAGCAACTTTACATTTATTTTATTGGATCTCTACACAAAATGTACAAATCATAAACTTTGAACAATAAAAGGTGACAAATTGAGCAAATTACATTGTAATGCACAGAGGGTCAGGTTCAAGGTTAATTTGCCACATACAAATTACACACAAAGTAACAATGTAACAAAATTGTAAAATAGAATATAGCAATATAATAAACATATAATAAAATATAATCATATAATTAAATGCTGTAGTGATGTTTCCTTCATAAACAAATCAGTGTTTTAAAAGAATGTGTGAAGTGAATGAATGAAAATTCTCATAATTTCCATGTACAAAAAGATATTTCACATTTACTTCACATTAAAACATGTGACTGCTTTGGTGGCTGTGAAGGTGCAGATCATTGGTTGAATGAAAGAACATTTCTCTAAATGAGACTTGGTGTTGACAAAAGTGTTACTGATTTTAAACAAATTACCTAAATAAACTGGAAACTCATTAAAATTGTGTGAATGAATGTGCATCTACTGAATCATTAATATCAGCTTGGCTAAAACATGCATGTGTTGTGTTCAGTGTCCCACATTTTCAACAAGAGAAAGAGGAAGAGATAATGCGTTCTGTTGTTTATGGGATAAATAATAGTATAATTCGCTATAGATAAATGTGTTGTTTATAATATACGTTAGACAAGAATGGTGGCTGGTGACTTTTTTAAATTAATTTTTATCTATTTTTAATTCTAGAAAACTACTTTATGCAGGAATATAATTCAAATAACATTTTGTATCTTTATTTTTGACCAATGTTTATAAAAAAAAAAAAAAAAAAAAAAATGCACTTATATAAAGTTGCAGAAACGGTGAACAAAGTTGAAAGATGAATCTAAATAATTTTGGTGAACGGAAGCACAAGATTTTTCTTTTTTTCTGCAAAAATGTGCAAACGTCCATTTGTCCATGTGTCCAGTAGCAGTTTGTAGGCATATTGTATGTCTGATTATATCTTAACTGTCAGTATCTTATTCTTATGTCCACTCCTTTGTAATTGTCTTAAAATCTAAATTCTTTCTACTTTGTCCTGCTTCCTAATTCTTGCTCAGCAGGCCTCTTTCCATACCCTTATGGAGAGAAGCTGCGACTCCTGTTAGGGGCCTTCTGTGCTGAAACACTTGCCTCCCCCTCCCAGGATCACGTTCCCTCTAATTGGGTCAGTTTGAGACATCGTCACTAGGCCACATGACAGGACTGGATGGCACATTACATTAGGTGCCCCCAGCGCAACCATGCTAACCCCACTGAGAATGCCTTGGTGCAGGAAACATCACGCCAGCCAGCTGTGGGCTGATCACTTATCACCACATGTGCCTGCTTCTATGCATACTTGTGCTCATGTGTCCATCAGAGTCAACTCCCACATGTCCTCACTTTTATCCCTCTTACCAACTTAGTCTTTCCAACTTTCCAGCATGAGGCCCAGTCAAAATTCAGAGGGATCTGAAACTCTCCAGAGCATTTCATGTTCTTCACATGGGCAAATGACATTCAGAACTTTGCCTCCTAGCTAAAGCCATTCTCCCCACTGTTTGGTTTCCATTAATGGGCTTATCAGAAATGTATAATAGGTAGTAACCAAAGGTAGCCTCATCTGTCATCTTGGTCTTAAACTTTATCTCCAAGGCTTCCAGGCAATCCTTCCCAGTTCATACAGTAATAACCTTCATATTTACAAACAAAGTTTATCATGTTCCTTTTCAAAAACCTCAAGTTACCCCAAGTAGCAATGCTCTATACTGAAAAAAACACCCCCTTTATTTAATTTCATTTAAACCATGCAGGCGTCTGTTAGTCTGGGACGAGGGGTGTCCACTCCTGCCCAGGGCTGAGGGAGCAGGCCACACCTATACAGTATGGCACTTCTCAGTCATCTTTACATTTATATGGATAAAATGAACTAAGACTTTAATTTCTGTCTGTGTAAAAGTTTTATATGTTTTGCCCTTGTCCAACTGGCTTTCCTTAGGGTTCTCCAGTTTCCTCCAAGTGTCCAAAACCTGCTTGTTATTGGACTGGCTACACAAAATAACAGGTTCTGGGTCACATTTTCCACATTTCTCAACAATTGTATGACTAAAAACAAAGATATAAACTGCTAGACCAATATTAGCTCGCTTAAAAGTACGTAAAATACAGTATGTCTGGCGGTAAAGCGAATAAATAAGTTCTGTTTGAGATTTCACAAGAAGGAGTCTTGAATGCTTTGAACAATTAAAGGTAAAGCTAACGGTTCTACTCACGATCGTCACTTCCACAGTCTTAGCACATCTGGATGTCTGCATATGGTGATACGACGTCTCTCACTCCAATGAAGGGGTAAGGTTTCAGTGGACTCATTTGCGGGAGCGTTCAATGCCAAGAACGAAAGTAGTGGAGTTTGATACTGTGGCCAAAAAGGAATAACAAACATCCACATATGCCAGAACACTCAACAATGCTAACTGGCCTGTTTTGAAATCATTGTCATATGCAATTCGTCTTACAGGAATGTATGGGAAGAGAATTGCTCACAACAGAAGCGTGGCAGTGGTTTTCTGGCCGAGGCGAGGAAGCGTGGAGTGCCTTTCACACACAGAGTGATGGAGAAAACAAGGGTGATAAAAAGGGCAAGACAGCACGTAACCATAATGAGGAAAGAAAATAAAATATATAAAATAAAATAGTTAGGTTAAAAATATTGCTAGAAAAAATACACTCAACCAACCCTTAAGCTAAAATGTACGTTGTTATCTTATTGCATCATCTACTTTGAAATCAGTTAGAACTTTGAAAGCTTTGTGAATAAACATCAAAATGTCCATATCAGAGAACCAGAAAAAGAGGAATGCATGTTTAAAAGAAAAAAAAACAATCCTTCAGCATCTAAACCTGCTGTAATTACATGCTAAGGAGAAAAGATGATGCCCTGGAGATTTAACAGCGATCCTAAGTCCTGATCTGTATGTTTACATGATGTCATTCTCCTGTGTCCTATCACCTTGTGAAATTTCATGGGCCAGAAAGAGCTCATTGCGGTTCTTTTTCCTTACCCACCACAAGCTACAGCTTTCTCATGTCTCCAAGCAGAGCCCTTCTCCCCAGGTGTGTGGCAGGAGAACTGAAGAATCCAGCCCTTCATCTGGTTCTTATCCTGTTATTAGCCATTAGCATTGGACCAAAGCCCTAACACTTACTCTCTGATCTGCAGTCGATCTGCTCCAAGCGCAGGCCATATGGGCTTAAAGGGCAAATCCCCACTGAGTGTGAGCTGCACATTGTAATGAGGCAGGTCATGGGGGGTCTACAGTACTTTCTCTTACAGCGGAAGAAGAAAATAATCTCGACCTAGTTCAAAAAATTTCTTGCTTTAGTGACTTTTGATTTATCACCTGGGATGTCTCAGATGTCACGTCACTGAAAATGCTGCTAAAGAAAAACCTGAACTAAAACAGTGAAGTGTAGATCATAACAAAATTAATAACGAAACCAAACAAAATTCATCTTGCTATCAACCAACAGGAGAGAAAGAATAAAGTATGCTAAATGTTAAATAACAGTTCCTGGAGGGCTGGAACTGATAGAGCCATCTGACTGCATTTTGGACAGAGTAGCGAACATCTGTTGTGCATTGCTTTCATGACTGGGTCCATGCTAGATTTACTTTGGCCTGTTTTAATCATTGCCTAAGTCATATTTCTGTTGTTTTGAATGAATTCGAATGGCATTTCACGGTAATTGTTCAACATTAAAAGACTGTCGAAGAAAAAAAAAGTTGAATCAGCTATGTAGCATCCTGTAGCATCATGTCTACATGATCTCAATAAGAGTGCAGCTGCGCCACTTTTATTATCTCTCAAAATTCTAATTAGTGTTTAGAGATCCACATCACTTCCATATTCATAGAGGTATTAAAAATTGATGAATTTATCCTAAACATATAAATACTTACAGGAACCCTTACAAGAAGGACTTTTCAAGAACAGCTTGTTAAGAAAAAAAACACTTATGATGTTTCATGAACAATTTCTACTTTTGAGTTTTCTTTCCTTTAGTATTTGCACAAAATAAACTAAAAAAAACACAAAGAAATCCATAATGCATGGAAAAAAATCCAGAGAAAACCAGAGATCATTTTATGAGGTGAATATCGATGCTTCTATTAGAGATGATGTATGCAGGTGATGCAGTTGTGGCTACAGTGAAAGAAGACGTGTTGAATTGTGTTTATTGTGTTTCTTGCTTTAGTGATGACATTCATTCTCACTGTATGAGATTCCTGTGTGTGATGCACTGTATCATACTGCATTTCTTTATAATATTAATGGTTTCTATAGACATGGCTTCATAACAATGAGAGGTGGATTGATTCCAATAGGACACCTATGGTGCCTCTGGGGGGATTGTACAGCGCGGGGGTACATTTGTACGGCCTAGAATTGATGAATAGTAAAAAACAGTAGAATTCTTTTCCTTCACTGCTCTTTTGTTACAAATGTTTCATATGCTTATAATAAAGAGAACAAAACAAGTGGTTATTATTGGTTGTACACTATAATATTTATTTATATGAAATCGATTCAATATATAATTTTTTTCTATTATTTAACAAGAACATAAAATTAAAATGAACAAAAATAAAAAAAAACATACATTATGTACAGAACATTCTTGCTAGGTTTCCTGTCAGTGCCTTTAAGCTGATCCCAGAGGTCGATTTTCTTTTGCGCTGTCTAATAGTCCATTGTCAGAGTGCATTGAGGGTACAACGAGTGAAAGAATGTAAGGAATGAAACTGATTACTTAAAATTCGAGTACCAGGTAAATAAGGTGCAATTGAAACAGGTGCAGAGATCATGTGATGGGACACGTGAGGGAGCAGTAGCTTATGGGAAACATAGCCTTGGCCCATAATCCATAATCTTATTATAATCACACTGCACAGTGCTTTCAGTCTAGAGCAGCAGCAGCAGTAGTCACTCCCCAGACGGAAAAACATGATGTATATTTAAAGATTTAGTGGTCAATTACAATATTAGAAAATAGCTGCCTGGGTATTTATATTGTCACATTTACTCAGCATTAGCCTAGCATCACTTTGTGGATTTGTGTGTTTACTGACTGAAGCAGTGTCGCTGCTTTAGGGCTGAAGTGCGTCACACAGCCTTTGTGATCTCAGTAGGTTTGGAAGGTGCAGGCTACATGGAGCCATTTTGGACAATGGTCAAGCTAAGCTGGAGCCACAAGAAGGGGACTCAAGCACCAGCGTAGCCACAGACTGTAATTGAGTTAGCATCTCAGTAATGGTCTGCTGGTTGCCACCACACGGTTGCCAGGCACGACCATGCTAACATGGAAAGAGAATTTATTTAGTTCTCTTTCAATAATCAACATGTTCAGAACAGTTGCCACAGAACAGAAAAAGACTCAAAACACATATTACATCACTGGAGAGAATAAATCACTGACATCGATTAGCACTTGTTCATTATTATTTAATGGTCTTTTTCTGAACCAGAAAACATGAGTGAATTTTATTTCTCTCGGATGTAGCTGACAGTAAGATCTTCCAAACCTGTTAGATGCCTCAAGCCTGTACATCTCAGTGACCTCTGGTCAAACAATACGATAATGGAGTCTTGCATGATTATGTTATACGAGTTCCTTTTCATGAGCCACCGTTGCACTCACACAGTTTGTGTGCGTTTAAATAAATAACATAATCATTGCCAAAATTGTGTCAAGTGAAGAAATCACTCTGGGTGTCCCTGCACTTCAACTTTAAACCCCAATAAGTCCCACCCCCAAAAATCGGCTCCATATTCCAGGACAACATCTGATTTCTTGGGTCTCATTTCCCGCACTGTGTGTTCGTCTCTGTGTGTTATACAAGTTAGCAAGTGTTCAGCAGGGTTAGTGGGTTTATTTTAAAGAAAACAACTCTATCTGTGTGAAGAGAGCTGAGTACTGTACATTGTCAACAGAAGCCGGTTTGGCGCAATATTCCCAAACCATGCTGCTGCCATCACTGCCTGGCACCAAACCCATATCAATAGCAAGCCCGTTTTTCCCAGGATGTTTTGTTGAGTGCATGTTGTCAAACCCTGATTGAAGACAAAACCTCATTATGGTCAGGCAATAAAGGAAAGACTTTGAGAATGGCGAATCGAGGCAAAATGGCAAATTGAATCAGTCCAGCGGTTACCCTCTGCCACTTCCTATTCGGCTTGCCGAGGCAAAGTCAGGCCTCCACGCCCAACTAATACCCAGTCAAAGCATGCAGGCTCGACACTTGGCTGGAGCACTCGTGGATATAAAGCTCTTTCAGAATTGGCAGTCTGGTACTCTAGGGATGTAGGGAGCAGAACTGAAACTCAGAGTCGAGCCAGTGCCTGGCCCACTCTTTCCATTGCCAGTCAAGAAAGAGGATGTGAAGAAGAAGTTGATCGGCAGATGACCAAACTGTACAGAGAAGCATTGTTCTGTGTACTGGCTTCTATAAAAAGATGAGGTCTAGATAAAAAAAAAAAGCATCAAAAATTATTCACAAAACAAATAGGTTACATCAAACAGGTCCAGAAGTTATATTAAGAACATCTTTGGTTTAGCTTATCTGGACCATCTATTTCTAGGATATACAGAAAAAAAACTTAAGGCTGGAACATCTTGTGGTTCAATGATGCATTTATTTTCAAAAAGACCTAGAGAGTAAGCCTGATTTGATGGCAAATAGCTTGCTAATGAGTTCTTCTAAGTAATGATCTTTCTTAGCTTTGCACATCCTCATATACAAGCACACAATGTACATTTGATGGTAAGCAATATGTCATAATTATGATGGACAGAAATAGCAGGGTTTAGCACCATCCAGTATTTCTCATGCTCTCTTATGCGTAATTGCCCGTTGTGGTTCTCCTCCCTGCTAATGACAACCGCTACGTGACCACTTCTGTGTGAATCACCATTTCTATAATCTTTGACATTTTGAAGAATGTAATATGACCAATGGACTTTCACAGAAGCAGCAAGACAAACTGTGTATGCCAATCTGCACACTGAACTTTAAGCGAGTCTGTAGTGCAGCACACAAGTGGAAAATCCACTGTCAAACACTGATACGTTGCTGGATGGCTGCATAGAAAGATCCAGACGTTGCATATTAGCCCACTTTTCCCCTGAGTTTTTCGCCAGTGTAGTTGGTATAGAAGCAAAAGCTAGACACTACATTTCTGGGAATGTTTCCAAACCCAAAGTTTCTCACGCCGTGGTCCTCACACCTGACTGTAAAAGGATCTGACTGGTGGCACAAAAGAGCTGGTGATGTAGAATTGGAAAGTTTAAAGTTCTAAATAGCTGTATTTTCTTCAGCTAATGAGAAGTGGTGAGAATGTACTATATTAAACACATAAATACTTTAGTACTGACTTGCATGAGGTCCAAAGCAACTTCCCAACTCAGCTCTATGTTCTTTTCATAGCAATAGCTATGTTCTCAGTTGTGTAGCAATTCATTAATTGCTTTATCCTGGTCATTGTGGTGGTAGATATAGAGCATATCATTGGAAAACTGGGGACAAAAGGGGAGTATATCCTAGATGGGGTGCAAGTTCATCACAAATTTAACAAATTGACTGCAGTAACTTATCTCTATTGCAGTATGGGAATCAACACAAATGGTAGGGTTTTGGACATTAAATGTACAAATAAAAATCAAATTGCCATTTTGAAATGTACCACAAGCCAGTCATGTTTCAGAGCAACCTACAATCTGCAGATGAAGCAGTCTTGATCGTGTCTTCTTTCTACTCAATTTTAGCCCTTAGAGTTTCCAAAACGTGTACAATGACAGAAAACAGGAGAGTGTTCTCTTCCTGCGCTCTCTGAAAGTGTACCTCTAATTAGTTTCCTTTGACGCCATTCCAACTCGCACGTGTGAACATTAAACATCAGTTGCAGCTTTGCGCTGATCCTCCAGCTTGGGATGTCACTCATTGCACTGGCAGACTTTTCTGGCTTAATCACAGTGCTGTCCAGTTGCAAAGGCCTCCATCCAAATGTGTGGCTAACCAAGCTGGCCTTCTGCAGAGTCTCTGCTGGGACAAATTACTGGTGTCCTGTGAGCTTTCTGATGCACTCATTTCTCAATCTTTTATGATTTAGAAAGTGAAAAAGAATTAGCGATCAATATTTTATATGCAGATTGAGTTCTCCTCGCTAAACTGTTTCTCGTGTGAATTCTCTCATAGATTAACATGGAAGAGGTAGAGCTGCATCTCTCTAGAGACAGAACAGGAATGTCTGGTTTAATTTAGTCTTTTTTCAGTTTTTTTGTGTTTGTGAAAGGACCATACGTTAGAAGACAGAAGTAATGATTTGATTTCTGTTTGAACCAAAGTGAAAAAAGTGAACTATCTGTACAATATTGAATTGCATAGCAATCAATAAGCATCATATTTTATGCCATTGTATCATAATGCAGTAAATCTCATTGTATCGTAATAGTGGGCAATCGTATCGCATTGCATCGCTTGCAGCTTCATAACATTAAAGACACATGAAGCTGCTACGAATGCGATGCAATAAATACTGTTGGCTATGCATTGAGATGCGAATCACAATACATCCTTAATATATACTATGATGCTAAAAGCCATCCTGGTGTCGATGCAGTAAAATTTTAGTAAAATGCAGTAAAAATGCCCTGAGCTGTTCATACAACTTTCTACAGGACTCAAAAGCACAAAAAAAATTACACATTAATTACAGATTATTTTAATAACTAAACAGAACCGCTGTATTGTTACAACTTGATATCATAAACCACCTGAGTGTCAGCAAATTAAAAGCGTAATGTAAAACCGGAAATAATTATCTGAAGCTCTCTGGAGATATAAGTATTATTTAAATGTCTTTCATTGATTAAAGATTGAACTCCAACCAACAAAAGCATTTGATATATATTTTTAAATGATCCACTAATTTTGGCGCCAGTTGCGTCACTGAAACTGAAAATGCAAAGCCCAAGAACATGTGCTAAAACCCTACGTCTAATGGTGGTGAGCCACACACCCAGAATGCGGTGGGAAAGTTGCCGAAAATGAAGGAGAAAAGATCAAGCCAGTGAGGCAAATGAAGCCTGGAGAAAGCCAAGGCTTCAGTTATAGCCAGTTCAATTCCACAAACCCTGAATAGCAGACCATTCCCACAGCTCCTGCTGCACTGGCCTCACAACCTGATGACAGCAAATTATGAAAGGCATAGCAGGAATAGACAAGACTTCAATAAAATGCCAAAATCACTACAAGATCATTAAGTCCTGCATTAGAAGCAACATTCTTTTATTATCATTTTTCTTTTTTTATCTCATTCTTTAAAAAAAAAAACAAACAAAAAAAACATCCATTTTTATTAATTAAATGTAGCGCACATACATATATAGTATATACAGTATATATATAAGCGTCAGTTGCATCACTGAAACTGAAAATGCAAAGCCCAAGTACATTTATATATAAACAGACATGTTCTCTTAATATTTTTTTTTGTTTGTTTATTTGAAGGGTGTAGACCCTACGCTGATTTTCTTCATGAGTTTGCTTGTTTTCTCTCAGACCTCCTGATCAGCTTTGATAAAGTGCTGCTTGTAGGAGATTTTAATATTCATGTAGATGATGAAAACGATGCCCTAGGATTATCATTTGTCGATTTACTAAACTCTTTTGGAGTTAAACAAAACGTCACCAGACCAACCCACCGTTTTAACCACACACTAGACTTAATAATATCCCACGGAGCAGACGTCACTGATATAGATATTTTACCCCAGAGTGATGACATCACAGACCATTATCTCCTACTGTACACACTACCGGTAGAGCAGATTAACCGTGTTTCACCACGTTATCGACCTGGTAGGACTATTATTCCAACCACTAAGGACAGATTCATAAATAACCTGCCTGATTTATCTCAGTTTCACATTAAACCCATAAATGCTGATCATCTTGATGAGATGGCGAACAACATAGACCTTATCCTCACTAGCACTTTAGACACTGTTGCCCCCATCCGGTTAAAAAAGGTTCGAGAACAAGCACCTGCACCTTGGTATAATAGTCATACACATGCCCTAAAGAGAACAACACGTAATCTGGAGAGAAAATGGAGGAAAACTAAATTGGAGGTATTTAGAATTGCGTATAAAGACAGTATGCTTAGCTACAGACAGGCGCTAAAAGCTGCTAGAGCTAAACACCTGAGCAAACTCATAGAAAATAACAAAAACAATCCCAGGTTCCTTTTCAGTACAGTCGCTAAATTAACAACAAATCAGGGATCTGAAAAATGTGTTCCATCACAGTTTAGTAGTGAAGACTTTATGAATTTCTTCACTGAAAAAATAGATAACATTCGAAAAACAATTGTGGCAGTTCAACCTCTGACAGCATCTCCCGACACAATCGTACTTACAACCCCACAACTACACTGTTTTACATGTATAGGACAGGAAGAGCTGTATGATGCTATTATGAAAGCTAAATCAACAACATGTCAGTTAGATCCAATTCCCACTAAACTACTGAAGGAAGTGTTATATACAGCTGGTGAGCCTCTTTTAAATATTATTAACTCCTCACTATCGTTAGGTCATGTCCCTAAATCCCTCAAGTTAGCAGTTATTAAGCCCCTCATTAAAAAACCTAATCTGGATCCAAACACGCTATCGAATTACAGACCAATTTCAAATCTCCCATTTATGTCTAAGATTTTAGAAAAGATTGTCGCTGCCCAGCTATGTAACCACTTGCAGGAGAACAATATCTTTGAAGAGTTTCAGTCAGGTTTTAGGCCCCATCATAGCACAGAAACTGCTCTAGTTAAAATCACTAACGACCTGTTTTTAGCTTCAGACCAAGGCTACATCTCCCTATTAGTTTTACTAGATCTTAGTGCTGCGTTCGACACTATAGATCATGATCTTCTCCTCGATCGCTTACAGAATTACATCGGTATTCAGGGACAGGCATTAAGCTGGTTTAAATCCTACCTGTCCAATCGTTACCATTTCGTAGATTTAAATGGAGAGCTATCCAGGATAATGCTAGTAAATTATGGCGTGCCACAAGGGTCAGTTCTGGGACCCCTGCTTTTTACAATATACATGCTTCCATTAGGAAATATTATTAGAAGGCATGGAATTAGCTTCCATTGTTATGCTGATGATACCCAGCTATATATTTCATCCAAACCAGGCGATACAGCTCAATTAGCTCGCATAACTGAGTGTGTTGAAGAAATAAGAGATTGGATGACCCATAACTTTCTGCTATTAAATCCTGATAAAACGGAGATTTTGCTCATCGGCCCAAAAAATAGTACACAGAAGCTCCAGCATCTCAGCCTGCATTTAGACGGTTGTTCTGTAACTACTAGTTCAACGGTAAAAGACCTGGGAGTTATTTTAGACAGCAACTTATCTTTTAATAATCACATCAATCAAGTTACAAAAACAGCCTTCTTTCACCTTAGAAATATTTCTAAGCTAAGAAATATGTTATCTATATCTGATGCAGAGAAGCTCGTCCATGCGTTTATGACCTCTAGAATAGACTACTGTAATGCATTACTAGGTGGATGTCCTGCATCATTAATAAACAAGCTTCAGTTAGTTCAGAATGCCGCAGCAAGAGTTCTTACTAGGTCAAGAAAATACGATCATATAACCCCAATCTTATCGTCCCTACATTGGCTTCCTATTAAGTTTCGAATAGACTACAAACTACTGCTACTCACTTATAAAGCACTAAATGGTTTGGCTCCCATGTATCTATCCAGTCTCTTAACACGCTACAATCCGTCACGCTCCCTGAGATCTCAAAACTCTGGGCTTCTAGTAGTTCCTAGAATAGCAAAGTCCACTAAAGGCGGTAGAGCATTTTCACATTTAGCTCCTAAACTCTGGAATAGTCTTCCTGACAGTGTTCGGGGTTCAGATACACTCTCCCAGTTTAAGTGTAGATTAAAAACATATCTTTTTAGCAAAGCCTACACATAACACACATCACACACATCACATCACAACCTTGTGCTCCAGAACATCTGATCACATGCACATTATCAACTTGTGCTGTTAATATCATGAACAGCAGCTACGCTAATTCCTCTCCACTGCTTCTCTTTCTCTCCCCATCCCGAGGCTTCCTGAGGTTTGGCCAGCTCCAGTCACGTCCCACCTCGTGAAGATTATGGACCTATGGATGATCATGGAGAAGTAGATGCCGAGTGTTTAAAGGCCCTGGCATGGAGAAGCTGATGCTGGATCTATGATGATCACAAATTGTTCTGTATTGTTGAAAGATTTATGACCAAACTTTTGATGTCACCCATATGAGGATGGGTTCCCCTTTGAGTCTGGTTCCTCTCAAGGTTTCTTCCTCATATCATCTAAGGGAGTTTTTCCTTGCCACTGTCGCCACGGCTGCTCATCAGGGACAAACGCACACCATTCACCTTCACTGTTGTTTTCTGTAAAGCTGCTTTGAGACAATGTCTGTTGTGAAAAGCGCTATACAAATAAACTTGACTTGACTTGACTTGACTTGAAGGGTCATCACACAGGACATCTGCTGAGGAGATGCCAAGCCAAAACCACACCACTGGCTTTTTTCTCACTAACACTGATCTGGAGATGAAATCTGCAAATGCAGCTGTTGCTTCAGAATGGAGGGAAGAAAAGAAGGAGGGAGTGATAGAAATACATGCAACATTTCATCCAGAAAGTTCAGATGTCTGAGTCTAAAACAAAGAACATTGTTTATTACAACTTTTCAAACAAGGTTTGATCACTGACCAGTAACATAAATCTCTCTAAATAATTATGTTCTTAAAGACTGAGAGCAGAAAAAGAACACCAAAATATAATAATAATAATAATAATAATAATAATAATAATAATAATAATAATAATAATAATAATAATCAATCAAAAACAATGATATGGTGTCAAACTGATCTTCAGATCTTCATATTACTGTTTACACTCCATGAACAGAAGTATTGGGAAACCTGACTTTTGACCCATATGTGGTTCTTCCCAAAATAAATTTGGAAGTACACAATTGTGTAGGAAACACAAAGCCCTGTACACAAAGCCGATTCATAAACATATGCTTTACATAGGTTGGAAGATGTGAAAGATCTCCAGCTATAGAGCTTTAAACTGTATTAAACACCTTTGGGATGAATGTAAATGCTGACTGCACCCCAGGCCCCGTTACCCTCCTCACCTCCCCTACATCAGAACCTGACTTTACTAACTGGCTGAATAGATCTCTCACAAATCTCCAGAAGGATACTTCATAATCTAGTTCTAAGGTCCAGTCATAATCTCGTAATCAATCTTCTGAGAAGAATAGAGGTTATTATGACAGCAAAAAGAGGACTAAATGTGGAATGGGATTCTTAAAATAATGCGCATCTTATGGTCAGGTGTCCACAAACAAATGAAAATAAAAATTCAAGGTACAGAACTGTACCTAAAAGGAGTCAAATGCCTTGTCAGTCCAGCTGTACCCTAGAGTTATCTGCAAGAAATTTGACTTGAATTTATGCTTTTAAAGATTTTGCATAAATCAGTCAATTTTCCTTTATTTAAGTAAAATATATTCTCAGCACTAACATGCTCACATTACATTAACATCCTAAATATTACTTTAGAAACAAGTGATAGTTGGTTTCTACAAACAAAATAAAGTAAATATCAAAAAAGTCCCGTAAATTAATGTATAGCACATTAACTCAAGAATGGCGATTATTAACAACCAACCATTTAGCTGCATAATTTATTCTTGCTGCAATGCATGCTGGGTGCCAGAATAGTGCAAAACTCCCAGCATGCATTGCAGCATGAATAAATTATGCAGATAAATGTTCTTTCTATTCTCTTTATTTGCTTTTATTTTGGTGCTTTTTTTTGTTTTTTTTGTTTGTTTGTTTTTTTTTACTTTTTTGTGATGTTCAGAGTTGATCTGGTTTTTGTTTACCGTTTTTTTTTTTATTGTCACCGATGTTGAGACTCGTACACTGATTGTAGATGTCTGTGTTTGTTTAAATTCTTCTAGTTTAAAGCTTTTATTTGTGTTTGGTGCACAGTAAATTGCTGAAATAGCAGTGGTGCAACTGCAGTGTATTAGTAACATATCACACTTTGATGAGTAAGCTAGACTTCCTCATTGTGGATTTGGTATTGCAAACTCATTAACAGCGTCTGACCGCAATTCTTCTAGCTTTTCTTTATTTAAAAGATGCAGAAAAGTTACTTTAACAAAAGTTAAATGGTGTTAGACATTTTTGAGTTAAAATTGTTTATTTTTTTGCATATTTTTTTTTTATTTCGTCTTATTAGTTTTTAAATTCCTAAGAAGTTTAATAATACAAGCCACTCCTAATTATACATAAAATTTATCTCTAAACATAGCTTAAAATAAGCTAAAAAGTTTATTTATTTATTTTGAATAACAGATAACTTTTAAAACACAATCACACCAGAAAAAGAAACACTAATGCTGGAAAGTCCAGTGTCATGAACCCAACTAAAGCCACCACTGATCTACAAACTGGTGATCAAATGAAACACTTTGAATCAAAGGTAAACTTCTCTCAAAAAAACATTATATGTGCAAAAGCTTAAAACTACAGCAGCAGTAAGAATCAACGCATGAAACTCAACAATAGTGACAAAAAGTAGTTCATGCTGCAATGCATGCTGGGTGCTTGTGTAGTGCAAAACTCCCAGCATGCATTGCTACATGATTAAATAATGCTGCTAAACTTTCTTATTATTAGATTTTTTTTGCTTTTGGTTTATTGTGAATTTTTTCAGTAGACATTTTTGTGATTTTTAAGGTTGATTTTTTTTCCGCTAATTTTTGATTGTCACCAATGTTGGAATTCATATGCTCATTGTTGATGTCTGTGTGTTTGAGGTCTGTCACTGTTAAAAACTTCTACTTGTGTGTGTGATGTGTTCAGACTATTTCACAATAATTGATTGCTGTAGTATCAGTGGTGCAAAGCTATTAATGATATCACACTTTTAAAAAGAGATTATTGAGTTTATGATTATAAGATGAGTTGGGGTTGTTTACTCATTTTCAGCTAAGATCTTGAGAGATTTAATGTTTTATTTTCAGTTGAAAATATTTCTGGCCTCCGGTTGTGTTTCTCTGCTTTTGTTTCCCTTTCCATCAGTGATTCTGCTTGTTCACAAGTGTGAACTAACACTGTAATTAACACTCAATCCTCATTTAATTAGTCACTTCATTATCTCATTAACTTCATCACTGCTTCAGTGTATATATATATATATATATAGTGCTATATTAAAACTGAGGATTTTGCTGTGGGATTAAAGGGTTAAATGTGTGAAATGGAAAAAAAAAAAAAAAACAGTGAAATGTACTTTAACAGTAACACTGTACATTATATATTGTTAACAGTAAACTACTGGCAACCCTTTTGTTTACCTAAAAATTAAGAAAAAATTATCTCCAAGAAATTTGACTTGAAATACTTTAAAAAATCAGTATTAAAACACTCACATTAACTTAACACTATAATTATTAGTTTATAAATTAACAGTTATCCAATTTTAATACTATCAGCTTGTACAAACAAAATTAACATCTGTTCTTTTTGTTTTTATATTTAAGCAATTTAGTTTAATGTTTGCAACAAAACACAGAAAAAAATTAAACAAAATAACAACAGTACAAAAACCATGGCATAACTACAAATAACTGTAGTTCACTATCCTTTTACAGGATCACATGCCCTTTTCAGTGGCTCTAAAACACACACAGACATCAACAATCAGTGTATGAGGCTCACCATTGGTGACAATAAACAGTGGGAAAACAAAAAACAGATCAACTCTGACCATCACAAAAAGGTCTACAAAAAATCACAACAAACAAAACAGCACCAAAATAATAGAAAATAAAGAGAAATAGTAAGAACATTTAGCTGCATAATTTATTCATGCTGCAATGCATGCTGGGAGTTTTGCACTATTCTGGCACCCAGCATGCATTGCAGCAAGAATAAATTATGCAGCTAAATATTTGTTTGTTAACAGTCGCCATTCTTGATTTTCATGTGCTAATTTATTAATTTACGGAACCTTTTTTTTTATATTTACTTTATTTTGTTTGCAGAAACCAACTATCACTTGTTTCTAAGCTAATATTTAGGATGTTAATGTAATGTGAGCATGTTAGTGCTGAGAATATATTTTACTTAAATAGAAGAAAATTTACTGATTTATGCAAAATCTTTAAAAGCATAAATTCAAGTCAAATATTTTGCAGATAACAGCAGCACACATTCAAGTGCAATTGAAATTAGCGATTCTCAGTGCATCAGTAAATACACAGTTCCTGCAGTTAAATAAAGCAACATGCAGCATAGCAATATTTCTCTGTCTGTCCTTGATTTTAATACAGGTTTTACTATACAGCAAAATGGCAACCCACAAAACACACAACAGGAATTTGACTGTTGTGTTTTGTGGTTACTGTAGTAATTAACTTTTTTATTTATTTTATTCTTATTTTATGGTAAGCAACTGGCAGCAGGGTTGCCAGTTATCTACTTTTTTACAGTTTGCGTCAGCAGAGGATAATTAAACAACCTCCAAAGACAGCATTACCAGCTTCACTTATTACTAATCAGTGTTACTTTACTTCAGTCATATGGGTACAGAAGCTGTAATTGAGATTTCAGGTGTTATACTTACATTTGAAGACACCATTAAAGGACATCATTGTTTGCTGTAGTTGTTCTCCTAAACCTTGACATTCAAATAAATATTTTGTGTTTGTTAAGCACAACTTTTATATAAAGAAAAGCCTAAATAATTAGAGTTAGATGTTGTTAATGAGTTTGTAATACCAAATCCACCATTAACAAGTGTGATATGTTACTAATACACTGAAGTTGCACTACTGCTATTTTAGCAATTTATTGTGCACCATATACAAATAAGCAGACATTTAACATAATTAGAATTTAAACAAACACAGACAACAACAATCAGTGTACGAGTCTCAACATTAAAGCAGATAAAGCAAATAATAAGAACATTTAGCTGCATAATATATTAATGCTTCAATGCATGCTGGGAATTTTGCACTATTCAGGCATCCAGCATGCATTGCTGAACATAAGTGAGCTTATTAGTCGCCTTTTTTTAAATTCAGGTTTTGATTCTTGAAGTGTGCTTGTTTTGTGCATAAGATATTTTTAAAATCCTTCCTACTAGCTTTAAAAGTCCTAAAAGTTTAATATCACTCATAATTATTCATAAAATGTATCACTAAACACAGTTTAAAATAACAAAAAAAAAATCTGAAAACATTGAAAATCAATGTCAAGGGTCATGACCCCATAAAAAGCCACCACTAATCTACAAACTAGAAACCAAATGAAACACTTTGAATTAAAGGTAAATTTCTCTCAAAAAATCATCATATGTACAAAACCTTAAAACTTCAGCAGCCGTAAGAATCAACGCATGAAACTTAACAATGGTGACAAAAAGTAGTTCATGCTGCAATGCATGCTGGGTGCTAGTACAAATGTAATGTAGTACAAAACTCCCAGCATGCATTGTTACATGATTAAACAGTGCAGCTAAATGTTCTAATTATTTGATTTATTTGCTTTTGGTTTGTTGTGACTTTTTCAGTAGACATTTTTGTGATTTTCAGGGTTGATTTTTTTCCCCCCAATTTTTTATTGTCACTAATGTTGGAAATTATACACTAATTGTTGATGTCTGTGTGTTTGAGGTTTGTCACAGTGCTCTTTTAAAACTGAGGATTTTGCTGTGGGATTAAAGGGTTAAATATGTGAAGAAAAAAAAAAAACACTGAAAAATGTATGTTAGTAATATACTGTACATTTAATTTACAGAAACAAACTGTAAAAAAGTAGATTAGGGCTGCCAGTTGTTTACCATAACATAAAATAAAATTTAATTTAAAAGTAAAATACTACAATAACCACAAAACACAACAGTCAAATTCCTGTTGAGTGTTTTGTGGGTTGCCTTTTTGCTGTAGAGTAAAACCTGTATTTAATAAAAAGCAACAAATGCAATAACTAATATGAAACCATGCAATATTACTTGTGTGCAATATGTTTGATAGCTTACCTTATTTAGATTTATGATCAAACTCTTGATGTCACTCAAATTAAGATGAGGTTCCCCTTTTGAGTCTGGTTCCTCTCAAGGTTTCTTCTTCATAACATCTAAGGGGGTTTTTCCTTGCCACAGTCACCACGGCTGCTCATCAGGGATAAATACACACTATTCACCTTGACTGTTGATTTCTGTAAAGCTGCTTTGAGACAATGTCTGTTGTGAAAAGCGCCATAGAAATAAACTTGACTTGACTTGACTTGACTTGACTTGACTTACTCGTGGTCTCTTTTTTCAACTTTTGTATTTATACAATGTGTTGTGTATAAACTGTTACTGATCCACTGAGAATCACAAATTTCAATTGCACTTGAATGTGTGCTGCGGTTATCTGCAAGAAATTTGACTTAAATTTATGCTTTTAAAGATTTTGCATAAATCTATACATTCTCAGAGGATTTTGCTGTGGGATAAAGAGTTAAATGTGTGAAATGAAAAAAAGTGCAATGTATTTTAACAGTAATATACTGTAAATCTAATTTACAAAAAGAAACTGTTACAAAACAGTACAACTGCTTACTGTATAACCAATCACACACTTTTGTTACGGATGCAGTGTCCGATCAAATGTGCCTTTTGATTTGTCACTGTGGAAAACCCTGAAGTTCTTAAATGCGTGCGCTCACTGTCCGAGTTCTGAATCTGCAATTGTGATTTCAGTCATTATCATAAATGACATTATTACCGGTGGATTTATTGCTGTGAAAGTGCATAACTCACATTAGACTCAAGTCATGGACTGTGGTATTTTCATTTCATTTATTTTATTTAGATTTATTTTATATAGTTTTCTTACATCCTAAAATAATTTATCATAAACAAAAAAAAAATCAAATTTATATTTGCAAATTTTTTTTAATCTATATTCATAATCAGTTTATATCTGTAAATCAGATTTTTCTGCTTTATAAGTACAATGGAAATGAACTAAAATTGTTTGCTGGGGTCTCTGAGAGGAAGTTGAGAGACCGGATTCTACTTTGATTGTACATCTGATATTATTGCTGCCTATGAGAAACTATAAAGTTTCTCATAATCAAAATATGCATTAAGAAATGTATATTTTTAATTCCCACAGCAGAACACCATGTGCAGCATTTCTTTTACCCTCAGAGTTTATAAGTTTTGATGTCTATTTGGTTCTTCCTTAAACAAAGTATTTCACCAGGATTGAATAAAATGAAAGTTGCAGTCAAAGCATGGTGTCAAATATTTATAGCTGTGCACTGGCTGGAAAATATACACCCCCGAAAGATCTGCAGTTTGATTTGCTACTTGGCGTATCATGTTTGACCGCACACAGACAGGTGTGATGACTTCAGCAGTATCCTGGAGGAGACGCACACACACACACACACACACACACACACACACACACACACACACACACACACACACACACACACACACACACACACACACAGGTTTCCGGTTTTGCTTTGGGGGACTGCGCTCCCATCTTTCAATCCAGAGTCTAATTAGTGATGAAACAAGTTGTCATCTGTCATTGGGTGTGTGTTTATTTCTATGTAACAAGCCATGACCTTTCTTTCTTTTTCTTCCTTTTATTTCTCTCTTTCTCTATTACTGTCTTTCCACATTTCCATGTTTAGTAGTCGGATGAAAGGGAAAATGGATTCTGTTTCTTCATTCTCCAAAACAAAAAATCAAACAAATGGATGAATGTCTGCTTATCTAAACTACTAAGCAGACTTTCATCTATTGGTTTGATTTGATCTTTAAGGCATGTTTATGAATCACACCTTCAATCCAGTGATCTTCAGCCTGCTGGACTGAACTGAGCAATTATTGAAATTCAGTTTATTTGTAGAGCACTTATACAATGGACATTGTCCCAACGCTTTAGAGAGATAAATAGGTTATTGAATTTTTATTTATTCGTTTGTGCCTATAAGTTAATCTCTAATAAGTGCGCCAGTGGTGACTGCGGTAAGGGAAAAAATTCCCTGAGATGATATGAGGAAGAAACCTTGAGACTCAAAAGGGAACCCATCCTGATCCTAAACAATGAATGTTTATTCATTACAGTTTCATCATTGTTGATGCAGATGCAAAACTGTGTCCTGAGCCATTTTAGCAGTAAAATGAATTGCAGTCCAAATTCATTCTCATAGTTCTCAGGGTGCAATTAGGGACTCTGGTAAACCTAAATAAACATGTGAGAGTAGAGTGATGACAGCATCTCAGTTCACCAAAAAACACCAATAATTTGAACAAATATCTAATCATTCAGTTTTGCTCAGACAGTTCATATCAGAACAATAGCACATTGACTGAGCGATGCAGAGCAGTACACAGATATAACTGTTAACCCAAATGTAAGGGCGAAGAGAGAGAGAATGTGTGTGTGTGTGTGTGTGTATGTGTGTGTGTGTGTGTGTGTGTGTGTGTGTGTGTGTGTGTGTGTGTGTGTGTGTGTGTGTATGGTGCGCACGATCATTTTGCACATAATGTTGAGGTCTTTGTATTGTGGAAAAGGCGACCATCACTTGCTATAAAACTGAGTCATGGCTTACTGAAGATTACTTCTTTGGTCTTATTTCAAACAATGATGGATTGGACAATGAAGGAGCAAACAAAGCTAACAACGTTTTAGACATTTATGCAAAAGGATGCAGTGAACTGATATCATCCCATGCACAAAGAATACAAAGAAAAGTGGAATAGTTTATTTGTATGTTGATCAAAATCAAGAAGAGTAGGAACTATTCTTTTTATCGCAGAAGAGAGGGTGACGTTCAAAAAATGCCACATTTACCAGCAGAAAACTCAGATTACTTGCATAAAAATGTTGCTCTTGGACTTTCAGAGCTTGAAAAGAAACTCTGAACTCCATCTAAAACATCTACATGTTTGCACATCCTGCAGCACTGTCACACCTAGGGGTGATTTTCTTTATATATTTGCAATAGAATGTGACAAACACATAGGAACACTTTGTTCAACATGTTCTGAACCTCAATAATACAGAATTGGCAAACTTTTTTGGCCATAATATGGGGGTACACAGAAATATTACAGACTTCTGGAAGGCACTCTCCAGCTTGCCAAGATAATCAAAAAGTTGATGGCATTAGAGACATGAGGACTTGAGGAGTTTAGTAGAAAGAACCTAGATGAAATTGACATTGATCCAAATGTATGTTCATTTAAATTTATAAATTAATTGTAGGCATCTGGAAATGCTAAACACTAGCAAAAGAATATAACAGTCATTGCATTGTTGTTGTTGTTTTGATAGAAGCAGTAATTGTTCCAAGTTCAGAATTCTCAGAGGATCTGTCAAATGAAGAATCAGATGAAGAAGATGAGCTTTCCAAACCATCTAGAGACGTACCAGCGCCAGTTGGATTCCCCCTCATGTAGAGTTTGGACATTGGATCTTTTTGAGTGTTTAAGGCTCTGGCATGGAGAAGCTGATGTTGGATTGCTGATGATCTCAAATGTTGAGCTGTTTTATGAGTTGCTCAGTAGCTCCTGGTTCCACAACGTCAACTGACTGTATAAGACTGTAGAAAGGACATTACTCATCATCACACACCCTGGTGCTCATGTTAGTTCTCACTCTCCAGTGATTTGTATTGGTTTAAAGATTTATAATCACACTCTTGATATCACCCAAATGAGGATGGGTTCCCCTTAGAGTCTGGTTCCCTCAAGGGTTCTTTCTCATAACATCTAAGGGAGTTTAGCCTTGCCACAGTTGCCATGGCTGCTCATCAGGGATAAATACACATCGTTCACATTACCTGTTAAATTCTGTAAAGCTGCTTTGAGACAATGTCCGTTGTGAAAAGTGCAATAGAAATAAACTTGAGTTGACTTGACTTTACTTTACTCGCTGGTCAGTGTCTACAGCTGAGGATGTCACAGTTTAGTTAGGTACATCATACAGTGTTAAGTGGCTTGTGGAGATGTGAATCCAGTAGCACTGAACATGCAGTAATGGTGCCAGTGGAGCTTATTACTACTGAGCTTCCTGGAGGACTTGTAGGCTTAATTAAAAAAAACAAAAGGTAAGAATTTCCTATCCCTATAAAAGCCTGAGACATAATGGGTGCTACAGTGGGGTTTATTTATTAATGGTGTGGTAAAGGGGAAATGAAAAGTGATTTCAGCCTTTATTTAGACCTTATTGTCTTGGCATTTATAACATCTTAGAACGCTCGGTAATTGTACTGTGCTTGGTCTGTTTAAATAGATCTTGGACAACAACTAGCCTTAAAACCATCACAAAAAAATAAGTGTGAGGCCTGTTTAAAAGTTTAACCTGTTGAATTGAATTGAAAAATCAGGATTGGCTGACTGTTAAGTTCTTTGTAAAGAAAAGAATCACATCTATTAAAAAGAAAATATAAGCCGGAAAATGTCCTGCATGGTATAAGTTTTGTTCTTTTTGAACAGTTTAGTTTTTGTTGATATTTTTATTATTTTTTTATTGATAATATAATGTTCGAAACATTTTCTTTACATTTACAATATTTTTGTAATAATTACGTTTTTTTTTTTAAACTTAAGTTCAATGCTTAGTTTTGAGTCAACATATAAATATCTGTGCAAAAAAATAGATAGAAAAATTGAAAAATTAAATAAATAAATAAATAAAAGTCCTGTTGTTATTTATTTGTCTTAATTATTTCTTATTTTAGACATATGCATTTTAGCCTTTTCTTTAGTTTTATTTTTATTCTCTGTAAAAAATGTGTCCCTACATTAGTCATAAGAACCTACATTGTAGAAATACCAGAAAAGTGTGTGTGTATGTTTGTTGGTCCTCACAAACTTAGTCTACAGGAAATTGTCCATCGTTCTTGACTGTGTTAAGTCTGGTGGAATGGCATCACATGGTCTCTGTTGCCCTGTTACCCTGTCTGCAGTGTATCGGATCAAACTCTCAATTCCACACTGACAATCCATTCTGAGATTTTGACATCTTCCATGAAAATGTTAATCTTGATAAGTGCCCCTGAAATGTTGACTTTAACGACTTCAGCTGCTTTCAACAATATAACCCGAGTGAAGTGTGGCAGTTTAATGCTAAACACATTTACAAAACTGGATTTCCCAATTCTTTACTGCCTGTTCCTTGTGTACCATCTGTTCTTGTGTATCGGGGTTATGTCGATCCACTACGCATTGACAGATTGCTTCATTGGAAGCAAGCGTCATCTGTGCTATTAAATGGCCATTAAAAACATTTTGTAAATGTGAATATTTGCAAAAAGGGAAGTGGTAGGTGAGTGGTTAAGGCTCAGGGTTACTGACCAGAAAGTCACGGGTTAAAGCCCCAGAATCACCAAGCTTCCACACTTGGGGCCCTTGAATAAGGCCTATAACCTTCTGTTATCCAGGGGGTGCTGTTTAGTTATGCTTTATCCATAGCTAATTACATGTATCTCAAGGTTATACAGCTGAGCTGAGTAACTGAGGGTTAATAAACTTTCCCAAGAGCCCAGCACTGGCAGCTTGGCATTGCTGGAATTTGAACAAATTACCTTCTCATAAAAATATTCACACTGAGCTACTGCTTCTCAATATCTTAAAATCACAGAACTATCTGCTACCTTACTCAAACTATTAAGGACAGTTGCTGAGGTATTCTTATTTTTAGGGCTGTCAATCACTTAAAAGTTGAGTTAACTCATGATTAATCACAATTTAATCACACATTTTTATCTGTTTTAAATGTACCTTAAATGAATACTTTTCAAGTTTTTAATACTCTAATCAACATGGTGTTTTCAATTACATAAATCATCAAGACACCAAAACGAACTTTTGCTATGTTTCCACATGAACGGTTTTAATTGCCAGATGTGTACATCATGGTGCTTGAATTAAGACTTTGTTCGAGTCAGTAAAACAAATGTTTAGTAAATAAAATGTATTTTTCGTGGAATTTTAAAAAACATTTTTTATATCTGAGTAAAGAAGGGATGTTGTGAATAAATGTGTGTTTCGTTTAAGGTTTTAATTTTGCCTTTTTTTATATTTATTTATTTATATTTTCTCTAATAAAAATGGTCAAACAGAAATGTGAGCTGCATTATTCTCGCATTAATAAAATCAGTGGCATTAAAATTAATTTGCGTTAACATGATATTAACGTTAATTTTTACAGCCCTAATTATTTAATATTATTATTATTATCATTATTATTATTATTATTATTATTATTATTATTATTATTATTATTATTATTGTCCTTATTGAAAATTTGTCTTAATAAACAGGTAGGATATAGTAAAGAATTTTTCCCCTGAATTTTTTAGCTCATCATCCAATATGGTTTTGGACCGAGAGCCCTTAAGAAAAAACAACTGATTCCTTGGATTTTTTTAACTTCGATTAAAGTGATACCTACTGCATGCAAGTATAAGCGTTTGAAGTTCAGCCATAAGACGTCTATAAACAGGAGTTTACGCCTCTGAAAAACTCTGCCTACGTCACGTTAATCAGATGCAGCTACTTATGGTGAGAAGGTTTGGAACAGGACCTAAACCTGTAGCATTTAAAGTATTTAGGGTGCAAGCGAAAATTTTCCAGTAAACTACATGAGCAGTAATTAAGTGTTTAGAGCTAATGAAGCAGTGCTGGTTCCCGCCCTACACAACAGTTTTATTAGGCTGTGAAGATGAGTGGCAGGAGAACCTAGACGGTTCATCAGCTCAGAAATGAGTACGCATCTGCCACTTTACAGCAAGAGTGACGCCATTGTTACTTTCCAGCGCAGTCATTAGTGATTGGAAATGTGATGGTACAGTGAGTATGACACGATTGCTGTAATTTCTTCAACTGAGCTAATGCATGTCGAGAAAACAAAAGCTTATTTGTTAAGTGATTCGTCATTGGGTGTTTTTCACAAAGCATCTTGCTGTTGTGTTAGCAAGCTTCGGAAAAACATAGATGCAAATCAAATTGAGCCATTTCAGCTTATTGAGTGTATCGGCAACCGGAGCATCCCAGTTTCTAAACAAGCCAAAAATCAAATCTTAACAAGGACACATACAATGCTTGCATGTTTCACACTCCAAACTAAAAACCTTTACTGATTAGCCATAACATAAACCAAACAGTGATGTTTATCAACATCTTTTATCTCATATAGTCATTACCCAGCCTAAACACCAATTAAGAGCAGTAATAAAGTAAAGCGCATGAACAAAATGCCATACAATAGTGTTTGTCACATAAACGCCCTACTTTCGCAGTAGAATTTCTGCTGAAATAAAATCTCTCTTTCATGCTTATTTATAATAAACGTTTGCTGGCCAGACTTGTCACTTCCTTCATTAGAAACATGTTGGAAAGACGAGATGGACTTCCGCACTGTGGATGAGAGATAATGGAACTGCATGACCTTTTGATTAGAGAATATCCTGAACATCATGCCTGTAACATAGAACTTTAATATGTTTGGCCCTGATTCATTGATTATTATATAACTGGAATCACCTGACATGATTGTGTCACTGGTTTTACAGATGTCACTGGTTTTACTAGCATGTAAAATCTCCCAGAGTAATAATGGAACACCCGTGTATGCTTCCAACCAGGATTAGAGATCTATAAGAGGTTTATCATGGCACATAAAGGGCATAGAGGCTTTATCAAAGCACATATAGACTCATTTATTGGCGACATTTTTACGCCATGGCGCTAGCTACAGGCAAAACATATGAACAACTGGAGTCGGCCAATACAAACCACTTCTGCGATTTTGTCATAGACAAGAAGTTAGAATAATAAGCAAATGTAAAATTCTATGAGAAACTGGAAAATCAGTTCACCACTGATCTTTTCTTGGAGCACTTTTGATAGATACTGACCACTGCAGACCAGGAACAGCCTACAAGCACTGCAGTTTTGGAGATGCTCTGACCCAGTCATCTAACCATCACAATTTGGCCCTTTCACTCAAATCTTTACGCTCGCTAATTTTTCCTGCTTCTACAAATCAAATTTAAGGACAAAATATTCAGTGGCTTGCTAATAAATCCCACCCACTAACAGGTGCCATGATGAAGAGATAAACAGTGTTATTCACTTCACCACTCATGATGTTATAATGTCATAATGTTATGCCCGATAGGTGTAAATAAAATGCAAAGGCTTCCTCAGTCACCAGATCTCCACCCATTTGAACACTGAAGAATCCCAAACTGAAGAATTTGGTCTCCACTACCATCATCAAAACAATTTATGTAGGCATGTGTTTTGGAATAATATGTTGTTGAATCAGTGCCAAGGTGCTCTGAAGCTGCTCATGGTGTCCCATACTACAGATCCACAGACCTCAATTTCAACCACTAGAACATTCTCTATATTTCATTCATGAAAATCCCCTTTCCCTAGACTGTGGCATCCTTATACTATAATCACTCCAAATTTCATTCAGGACCTGAGACAAACTGACATCCAGCGCATTGTTATTACAGTGCTATTGTTAGGCAGGTTAAAGAGGGAAACGAAAACCACAAGCCTCTGGACTTGCTTGCTTTTAATGCAGGTACGCTAAAGCAGAAAAAACATAACAAGACAATGGAGAGCGTTGTTTGTGAGAAAAGTGACACTCTGGTGCCGGGGCAGGAAGTTCACCCTGCAGTCAAAATGATGCACGAAAACCCACAAATGGGAGCAGAAACGGAGAAACGCTCACCTGGCTCCATGATGTCTGATGCTCTTGCCTGTGCTGGCATGATAGATGTACAGGCACGCTGAAGTGAAACAAAAAATTTTGGAATAAGTAGAGACAACAGAGCTCAAAAAATAATCAGAAAATACATAGGATCCATCTGAGGAGGTCAAACAATTTTAAACGAATTTTAAAAGCAGAAACTTTGAGCTCTCAGAGGTGACAACAAGGTCACATACCTTGAGTGTCAGCTGTATTTCTCAAATCTACCTTTTTTTTGTGTGTTTGTTGGTTGTTGTGTGTATATTGTGTTGGCTAAGTGAT
>NC_139585.1:26976353-27008853 GCF_946808225.1 Silurus aristotelis
CATAAAATAAAGATTAACATGGCAGAGGTAGAGCTGCATTTTCTTAGAGACAGAACAGGAAAAGAACATCTGGTTTTATTTAATCATTTTGTTGTTGTTGTTTATTTTGCACTACAAAGGCCTTTGTGTAGGGGGCCATGCGTCAAGTGATCAGATGCCACTTAAGTACATTCATGATTGGCTGTTTGTCTGATCCAAATGAATAAAAGTGAACTATCTGTACTATATCGAATTGCATATTACTTTTTTTATTTCGCATGGATTACCTGATGATTTGCACTATTTAGAAAATGGTTCATCTCACACATGCTTTAGCAGATAATCGCGCCTGAATGTCGTAGATCTGTATGGAAGAACTGCTGCTGCAATTGCAAACTCTGTCCTGTGCTCATTGCAAGACTTTTAAATACTTCTACATTGGTACACTAATGATTTATAATCATACAATCTGCTGTCACCCAGAGAAAAGTCTGATTTCACACAAAACGTTTTCATTGCCATTTTGATAGATGCTGGGTGCTATTTTGACAGTTAGAAAATGTAATTTAAGGGCAAAGCTCAGGTCTAGACTATACAATAAATTCACCATAGAAATGTGAACACATATATAAAGGGCCAAAGTGAGATCCAGAATGTTCTGTCCTCAGACACACCTCACTCAGGCTATGGGGTGAAATATGTCTAAATACCATTTTCCATCTGAAAAAAGAATAAGAGCAGTAAAGGGGACATTCATCAACATTTGTCAGTGCCAGTAGCACTGGGCAGAGTGGGAGATTGTGTGGCCATCTGGAGGAGCGCTCTATTACCAGCATAGCAGCCAAACTTCAATTAAAAAGGTGAGAATGTTTATGGTATGTAGGTCGCACTGATTTGATGTGGTCCATAAAGCGAAACAGATTGCCTGTCCGGTCTGTATAGTGTGCATGCGAGTGTTTTGTGATGGATCACTTGTAGGCACAGGATATCTGTTCAGTGTTTAGGAGCTGGTACTCTGGCTTCTTCTCCAACTCATTTTTTACCTCATAGCAGTTCCACGTTGCACTAAATGGGCTGTGACCATCATTTTTGAGTATATATTTTATGTATACGTTGCGTGTGCAGCCTGAACACACAAAGTAAGTGTGAACATTAAGGTATTTGGTGTACTATGGGTGTGAGTGTGTGTGTGTGTGTGTGTGTGTGTGTGTGTGTGTGTGTGTGTGTGTGTGTGTGTGTGTGTGTGTGTGTGTGTGTGTGTGTGTGTGCGTGCAATGACACTCAGTACAGATTTATAAATGGCCCCTGCTTTAAAAACCCCAGCAATAACACGGATATGAGAAAACACGTCGCGCTTTCATAACTTTTTCCACCGCCTGAACTTTTTGTTTGTTCGACATTGTCGCTACAAGACGTGCACATGGCTTGTTTTTATTCGGAAAATTTCTCCACAGATTCTCTCACGTCAGGATGGCAGCCATGTCGCAACGAGTTGGAGTTTGTCCTCTGCTATAATTCTGAATAAGTGAAGGATGTGCCAATTGTATTAATCAGTTTAATTTGCAAGTCGGCAGGACAAATCCTTTAAAAACCAGAGCAATGTACCATTTCCAACAGTGTCTAAGTGGCAACAATCAGTCTATTGCCTCATAGGTACGATTTATATTTATAGAGATCTCGATGAAAGCAGGCATACGGATGAATCAGTCAAACCTCAGTGACTCATTTATTAAAATAAATTAATTACTCAATAAATAAGGTTTTAAACAAAAAAAAAAGTAAAACTGAATAAAATCCTAGGGTAAACAAGACAATGATATAAATCTATAGCACAGGCTTTTGCAGTGGGGTCTGCAAATCTCTGATGGTTCCTGAAGGGGAGGGGTTGTCTCAAATTTGATTTATGTATTCATTTATATTGAGTTTGAATAGTTATTAGTCATTTTTGAGCAGTCTGTTGAACTGAGTTTAATCCAAACTAAATTAAAAAACAAGTATTTAAATAATCTCAGTTTGGATCTAAGTGAATTAAAGTTCAGAAAGTTTTCAGAAAGTTTTTCTCAGGTGCCTTGGAGCATTTTTTGAATCATTCTTAACATTTGAGAACCAGTAAGTGCATTTCTCAAAACAATTTGTACAAACAGCACAACACAGTGGATTACCTGCAAAAACCTGTACTTTTCTAAGAAAATCCTTAATTCATCTCTCAAAAGGATTTGTGTTAATGAACATCTCATTGCATCTCAGAATAACACGTACTTTTGTCTTTGTTCAGGATTCACACCTTTACTGTACTGTACTAGTGTTCATTCGTTTCTTGGTTGTTTATCTATTTTCAGAAATTGTAGTTGTGTTTTGCTCTGTAACTACTTGAAGGTTTACAAGATTCACCTTTGACCTATTTTAAAGAACTAGTTGATTATTGGTTGATCTGATGACGCTCACTCTCCTTCATCAGTGACATTGCCTTCATCTGCACAATTAATCAATTCACATTTACACGTCACATTTGCAAAAAAAAAGTTACATTGAAATTTTAGATGAAAGATGATGACATTTTACCATTTTATATTCAATGACTTATACAATGAACTGATGCTGAGATGTTTTGGGGGTTACGACTATTCAGGTAAAACCTGTTTAATATATTTTGATCAACATTACATAAACAACTGATAATGCAGGAAAGAGCAGACACCTGTACACAGTTGACGACAGTTTTTCTCAGTTACTCTGGAGTGTTTCTCAGATCAGAAATGAAATTCTCAAAACTACTGGTACAACCTCTACATCATGTAGTCACTTGTGCTTATCATAATAACCTTTTATTGTTGCTTTGATCAAATTGTGAAAGCTTTTGTACATTTATTTAATGGATTGTGTACAAGTGTCTGCTGTTTCCTACATTATCAGTTGTTTATGTCGTGTTGATCAAAATACTGGTTTCACCTGAATAGTTTTTACCCCAAAACATCTCAGCATCAGTTTATTGCAAACGTCATTAAATGCAAAATAGTTAAACCATCATCCGTCAACTAAAATTTCTATTAAACTTTTTTTTGTAAATGTGATTAAAATCAATGAAATGTGCAGATGAATCTTGAATGTCACTAATGAAGGCGAGTAAACGTCAGTAATCAACTAGTTCTCTAAAACAGGTCAAAGGTGAATCTTGTGAACCTCCAGTTGGAGAGTAAATACAGACAGAGTAAAACACAGAATGATACATTCTAAAAATGGATAAACAACTAAGAAACAAACAAACACTTGTATAGTCCAGTAAAAGTGTGAATCCTGTCCGGTCTCTTGCAATCAACATAAATCAAATATGCAATCAAATAAATGAATTTGTGCTGCTGAAATTCATAGACGCCAAACAGAAGGTATTCAAAGTTTGTGCATTTTTAATCAGTGTAACCCAAACCAAGAAATACTGAAACTGTGCAGCGTCATACTGACATCACGACTAAACAGTTTGATGATCTTGTTCGTAAGCAAGGACAATGGGACTTTTCATTCTGATGGAAATGAGATGTTCATTGACAAAAATACTTTCTTTTGACAGATGAAGTAATTGTTTTGATAAAAGTTCAGGCTTTTGCAAGAACTCCAATGTATTGTGCTGTTTGTACAAATTGTTTTGAGAAACACACCGGTTTGCAAATATTAAGGATGATTTAAGAAATGCTCCACAGCAGCTGAGAAAAACTGTAAACGTATACCAGACTGCAAAGTCCCGAGATTCCATTGAGTCTAAGATGTACAATGTGCCCTACTATGCAGTGTGTGTGTGTCTCTTCTCTTAAGATCAGAGACCTATAATCCAGCATTTCCTGGTATGGCACCTCCAGCTCAAACAAAATGGATGTCTTTGTATTCATTTGTCATTAATCCAGTCATAATATTGGGATATTTTTTTTATATATAAAAATTAACAAGTAAAAATAGCATATTAATTTCTCTTAGCTCTAGAATTTTCCTTTTTTTGTGACTTTTGTGATTAAAGAGATTGCAGACCTTCTTACATCTTCCCTTCTCTCTCACTAATTAATTTGGTCGGACATTAATTACAAACGGATTTAGGAGAAAACACATAGTCAGCCATGGCTTAGTTCTGCAGGGACAGCGAGCGGGGCATTTGTTTACTTGCATTGAATAAAAAGCACTGAGCGTTCAGACTGAGAAAATCTCATCCGGCTTTTATTTCCTCTCCCTCGCTTTCACACGTCCTGGCTCATTTCATTTCATTAACTTCTTTCTTTGATGAGGTTCTGAGAGCCTGCACAGACACTACATCTGGGCTACAATGCACCATGGAAAGAGACAAATGAGGGACATGCAAATGAGAAGGGATGAGTTTGATTATTAGAGCTGAACTGTTCCTAATTATGCTGGAAGAAAGACCAGCCTGAGCTGCGTGGTGCGAGTCAAATACAGACTTTTAGAATACAATGTTTTCTTCCGGTGTTGATGTGCATCATATTAGAATTGATCAAAAACACAGCAAGAGGGCTAGAAAGCATGACGAAGCCATGGCCAGGATTCTCTTCATATTTCCTTTTCTATCTTACTTATACACACAGAAAGAGTGCTAGCGAAAGGCTGGTCATGACATCATAATACTCATTACATTACATTAAGGGCCTTGCTCAGTGTGTCTGGGATTTGAACTTGCAACCTTCAGAGTTGTAATCCAATGCTTTAACCACTAAGCTAGCATCTCCACAAGCAAGCACCTCATACTCCTCACATCTACTAGGTTTTTAGAATGTGTTTGTGTGTCCTAATGAAATTATGTCACTATTTGAGGGTCAAAAATTAAGTATGCTATAGAGAGCAGTGGAGATGAAAAATGTTGCTCAACTACAGTACAACTCATATCAACTTCCCCAAACACTTGAAGCTCACTGAAACACACCTACTAAAAAATATACTGGGTTTTTAGGATTGGAGATGGGGTGAGTATGAATCCAAAGAAAAAGATTTAACAGAAGACTATAAGAAATTCATTTGTCTGTTATTTCTCTTCCGCAACAGTCTGTCTGGATAACCTACAGACTGCCACGCATGAGGTTTCACACATGTATAACCCCAATTCTAAATAAAAACAGAATGCAATGCTTTGTAAATCTCATAAACCTATATTTTATTCACAATAGAACATATAAAACATCCCAACCAGGATCTAAAAAACATATTTTAGTCTCTTATATGAATGAATAATTGTGTGAAGTGAGGTGTGAAACTGCACAAAAAGCTGCACCTGATCTATGTTCTGAGCTGTGAGGTACAGGTTTGACGATACATAAACCCATCAACAAGATCATGACTTTAGTGCAATTACTGTCGCAATCACATGATACATTTTATTGAAAAAGTTCTGAACCCAGACGTTCATGTGCACAAACCAGGGATTACAAAGGCTTTCAAAAACTTAAGGATAAAAGAATAGACCAAGATTCCTCAACAGGAGTCTCCCAGCAACCACAGTAAGAGCTTTACTTCTCCCTCCGTCTCCAGAGAAGGCCTCACTGCCAGGGTATATTTATTACTAATATATATTTTAGCTCCTGAAGGGGCACAATATAGTAATATTTGTCCTACAGTTCATCCGATAACATGACATCATCAGTACATGGAAGTATATTATGGAGCTCCTGCACCCGTATAGCCATCTGGACCTTTGTAGTCAAGCACCACATGTTTGAGAAGACATGACTGCCCAGATCAAGGCAAATAAACAGAAGCCAGATGGAGAGAAGGTGTGGAGAGAGAGTGTGGGTGTGTGAGAGAGACAGAGTGAGAGTGTGCCGCTTATCCCACCGTCACCATTACGAAGACGCAACAGTGCGACATTCCAAACCTCTGCCATCAATGTTATGTGTTTAACCAGTCTGAAAGGTGGTGACAGGAAACACTCTCTAGACAGCTTCATCTTTCCAGCGAATAAAACTGTCCAGTGCATTTGTGTGTGTCCAGTAAAATGTCGTTCATGACAGAAAGAATCTCATCGGAGGTGATGCCCATGTGACCAAGGTAAATGCAATCAGAGATGTTTTTCTGTACATCAATCCAATTTATTCTCCTGTAAAAAGAAAAGAAAAGAGGATAAGTACAACTTATACACATATAAAATTCAGTTTTATCCCAAACATTAACATTTAATGTGATCTAGTGGTGAAATCGTGATAAAGTACAAATTCAATCAAATCTCAAAACTCAAATCTATTACATGCATTAGGGATGTGGATCTGATGCGATTCGCATCTTGAAGCATAGCCAACGATATGATACATTAAACATACATATGAAGCAGCTACCGATGCGATTCGATATGATTTTCATTTTATTCAACACAATGTATTTTGATACAATACAATGGAAAAAATATGATGCTCTGCAATTTAATATTGTACAGATAGTTCACTTTTATTTCTTTGGTTCAGACTGACAGCAAATCATCAGTTCTCTTCTAATGCATGGTCCTTTCACTAACAGGCCTTTGCAGTGCAAAAACTGTTATGCAGATGCACCGATGTGCACCACATGCTCTACAGTATAAACGACACTCTTGCTCTGGCTGAGGCTGCATAGCATCAGGTTCCACTTTTATCATGCTAAGTGCAACCTTTACCGGTGTATTGAGTTCAGTTTACAAGTATGATAAAGAAGAAGATACAGTCGTCCTTCTGCCATTACTATACTGCAATCTTCACTCTCACAGTTCTCATCTTCTCTCTCTTGCTCTTTTACTTTATACGTTTTGCTCGTTTTTTCCCCACAGTGGGTGCAAACTTGCTAAGCCATCCAACATATGACATCATGGCTAGTCGGCCTTATTTTCGACGTTGCCCAGGCGACGCCTCTATCAGCAACGAGACAGCAGCGACGCTAAAGATGAAAGAATGGATTAGCATGTCTGTGCAAGGAAACAAGAGTCGGCTTTCCTTCTTTCGCTGGCTCCTGCGCTCATTTTTTTCTGCTAAAACCTTTTTGCACTCCACCTCATTCCCACTTTTTTGGCATTTTTTCAAACGTCTTATCCATTTCCCAGTTTTTAATCGTGCCATGTTTCTGTCCTTATGCTGCTTCACTAAAGTCCTGTAAATACATCCATTCATCACTTTACACAAAGTCACAGAGTTCAGGGCTTCAGGAGATCTTCTCAGTTTAGTTCTGACCCAAATTTTACATAACAATTTTTTTTTTTATCCCATTTTCTCCCAGAGCCAGCTCTCCCCTGTCACATGACAGCTATGCTGAAGGCTAACACATGGTTCCTTCAATGACACCTGAAACCACCACATCTTTGCTCATGGCTGCACATGCTGTGTCCCCGAGCAGCTGAACACACTCTTAGCAAAGCGCTAACTGCCGCTCTGGAGCCATGTGTTGTTTAAAAGGAGCATGCACACATAAAGATCAGTTTATGTTATACACCCACCTAATATACAAGCAATGCTGTACAGTTCCATATGGACAATGTGGACAATTTCTGACTGACAGATTTTCAATCACTTCTAGTTCACAGTCCACAATACAATATAATAAAGATATATATGGAGCAGCTACCGATGCCATGCAATACAATTCCCCTCTATTATGATGCACTGAGATATGATTTTGAATCGATTCAACACAAAGCAATTAAATGCAATGGGAAAAATATGATGTTATGCGATTTAATATGGTACAGGTAGTTCGCTTTTATTTATTTGGTTCAGACAGACAGCAAATCATCAATTTACTTAATTGCCTTCTGACTCCTAACGCATGGCCCTTTCACAACAGGCCTTAGTCTACCTCTGCCATGTTAATCTGTATTCTATGTGAGTTTCAGGACACGCCTCGGTCTCCTTAGTGACGTCATATTCACCTACTGTAGCAACAGAGGTGGTGAGTAACAAAGTACAAACACTTTGTTACTGTATTTAAGTAGATTTGTCTGGATTTAGTACTTAACTTTTTTTATTTAAAAACTTTTGACTTTTACTCTACATTTTTAAACAAATTTCTGTACTTTCTACTTCTCACATTTTAAAACAGGCCTGTTACTTTAGTTTTAATCTATTTAATGAAATGTAATCTTTTCTTCTCATTGCGCCATTTTCAGCCCATCAGCCGATTTCCTGTCATTGCGCTGCTTTTTCAATCTACCACTGTTGTATCATTTCCTCGCTCTCACAAACCACAGTTGTAAACTAGTTTTCTGTTTGACAATTAAAAAAAAATCTAAATATTTTTATATTCATACTGTATATAATTTTAAATAAATAAATATAAAAGAGGCGAAATTAAAACCTTCAATGCAACACACGTTTATTCACGACGTCCTTTCTATACTCAGATATAAAAATAAAACTTCACCGATAAATAATTTATAATCAGTAAACATTTGTTTTACAGATGCCCCAAGTCTCAAATCAACACAAAAAATCCGCCATGATGCACAAATCCGGCAATCTGGGGTCGATTGTGGCGTTTTTTCCTCATAACGCTGAAACAAACTTAAATTACTGACTTTTTTGATAAAAAAAAAAGCAATACATCATTAGAATCTGTAAACTATCTTTTATTTGTACACACATAATAACAACAAAACGCTGTGCTTTTGTCAAATAAAGCAATCAGGGGGTGCTTTCTTACGTCTCTGTCATTTCTCTTCACAATATATTAAATATATGTATATAAAGCTATGGTATCACCTCATTAACCGTCCATGTGAAAACATAGAAAGGTTCCGTTTGGTGTCCTGATTATTTACGTAATTTAAAACAACACCATAATTACTTTAAAACATTTACAAGAATATTCAGTCTTCATGCTCTATGTTGAGTTTGGTTTCACTAATAATAAACATACATTTGCTTCAAGCATCAATATTTGTCTGTGCTCATGTTGATTAGAGTATTAAAACATTGAAAAGGATTAATTTAAGGCACATTTAAAACAGACCAAAATTGTGCAGGTACGTTGCGATTAATCATGAGTAAATTTGTTCTAAATTGCTGTCCATGATGAAATCGCAGATGTGGTAACACACGTGGTCAATTAACACCAGTTAGCACCATTAGTCTCAAATCTGTTTCATACCACCTTGTATTAGAAGATACTGATGAAAATAAGGAATTTAAAGCAAGATGATATGGAACATAATTAGACTCATATGCACCTTGTTGTTCACCTACTGATACATGTAATAGAGCGTTAATGCATCTTTGAATAATAGCTTAATCAAGAAGAATATAAACTAGAGGTGAAAATGTCGCATCCCACATGTTATTCTCACTAAGCCCTAACAAGCAGCTGAAACCTTTTTTGCTATTAGCTTTAGTGAAAGATTCTGAATGATTATGGAACAGTCCGTCCATCTCTCTTGGAAAACCGCACCACCAAAACACATCCCTTAAGTTATTTTAAGTTCTAATCTTGTCTTGGAGAGGAAGAGTAACTATGTTGGTATTTGGGGAAAGGTGAGCATCTGTGTTTAATCTCACCTGACAAACTGTCACCATTTTCTAAGCACACATGGTGAAATTCTCCAACCAAAAAAGTGGTAAATAAACAGGAAATACCTATGTGTTTTGGGCATTTATTATTGTGATTTCTACAAAAAAAAAATTCCAGATAAACGTCTTAAAGTAGCAGACATGGATGATATGGAAGAAATGATATAATGTGCATGCTGACTGCCAGTGGTGTGATGTACTATACTTCCATCCTGAAGTTTTATTCATTTCCAATAATGGCAAATCCTGAAGTGTGTATTATTCCTCACATCTTCCCCATGATGAAATTGTTTTATTTATGGCAAAGAATAAAATGTCTTGTCATATAAATATAAATCCATTTATAGTTTAATTGATTGTGGTGAAATGTCAGAAAACAGTCTAGTTTTTAATATTTGTAATATATTTTTAATAGCAGGTGATTTTTGATTCCGAAGGTCATGAGTTCAAATCCCAGTCACACGAAGCAGCGACTCCTGGGCCTCCACATCAAATCCAAGGTATGTGTATGGGCTGGTATGTTCTTTACCCAATTTTCTCCTCAGTCCTCACTTTAAAGCTTGAGATATGACCAATAGAACAGTTTGAAAGAAATGCAGTCTTTTTTTAAGGTTTAAATAGTAAATATATATATATATATATATATATATATATATATATATATATATATATATATATATATATATATATATATATATATATATTATTATTTTTTTTTTTTTTTATGTACACACACACACACACATGCACACGAAACGTCTTTAGAAATGCTAGAAATCTGTATGCCGTCTTGCAGCTTCAAAGCAAATAAGACGTTTATATCAGCAGGCTTGTTCTAATTCAGAACATTTACATTTCATTGCCTTTCCTTAACCCCAGTGCTGCTCAGCTGTATGAATGAGATAAATGTAAGTCACTCTGGATAAGGTCATCTTCCGAACGTCGTAAATGTAATAAAATGGAAATGTACTGCATTAAAACAAGTCTGCTAATATAAACTTCTGTTTGCCTTGAAGCTGCAAGACTGTATACAGACATGCAGCATTTCTAATACATACATTTTTATTAAGTTTTTTTGGCTGAGGACTGAGGAGGAAATGAGGAAAATGATGTTAAAATTTAACAAGATTTTTTTTCTAGGTAACTAATGTGTACTTCCCCTGCATGCCATTGCCTGGTGACGTACACACACGAAGCACGCCTACTGCAAATGATAAGCAGATATAATGAACACAAATGCTTATTATAGGTTTTATATTTAGATAAGTGGAGAGTGCTAACCTCTGTACTCACTTTTAAGCCACAACGTGACCATTAGTTTCTATGCATGCATAGAAAAACAAACTTATAGGCAGTAAACATAAACATTCTAACCGAATAACATTTACATTTACATTTGCGGCGTTTAGCAGACGCCCTTATCCAGAGCGACGTACAAAAGTGCTTTGAGTTTCTAGCAACGAATAAATCTACACTGGTACACAAGATTACAAACTTAATATAAATATAACTCTTGAATTCTACAAAGCAAACTTGGAAAGTGCTTATTTAAGTGTTTAGGGAAGAGGAAGGTTTTTAATCATCGCTTGAAGATAGTCAGGGACTCTGCTCTACGGACATCTAGGGGAAGTTCATTCCACCACCTCAGTGCCAGAACAGAGAAGAGCCTTGAATATATTTACCTCTCATTCTGAGAGAAGGTGGTACGAGTCGAGCAGTGCTGGAGGATCTCAGACAGCGTGGTGCAGTGCGAGATGTGATTAGGTCTCTAAGGTAAGATGGCCCTGGTCCATTATTGGCCTTGTAGGCAAGCATCAGTGTTTTGAATCTGATACGTGCAGCTACTGGAAGCCAGTAAAGGGAGCGCAGCAGTGGGCTGGTGTGGGAGAACTTGTGCTGATTGAACACAAGTCATGCAGCTGCGTTTTGGATCATTTGCAGTGGACGAATACCGTTCAGGGGAAGACCTGCCAGCAGAGAGTTGCAGTAGTCGAGTCTTGGAATTACAAGAGACTGAACAAGCACCTGAGCAGCCTGTGTGGACAGAAATTGTCAAATCCTTCGGATGTTGTAGAGAAGAAATCGACAGGAACGAGCCACATTAGCGACATGTGAGAAAAAGGAGAGTTCATTGTCCATAGTTACCCTAAGTTTACGAGCAGTGGCTGAAGGGGAGAGCAGAAAGTCATGAAGAGTTTTTTAGAGATCTTGACCTGGAGGTGAATCACCTGGGATGATCAGTATTTCTGTTTTGCTGGGGTTAAGTTTTAGTTAATGAGCACTCATTCATGAAGATATGTCTGTCAAGCATGCCGTCTTTACCTCTGTAAAACTGCTTTGGGAAAATTTGGGTCCATTGCTAAAAGCACTACTGTATACAAAAAAATATACCCAATGACTGTAATATTAAACTGGATATATTTTATATGTAGCAAGTTCAGCTTTGTAAATAAAATGTTTTGAACACCATAAGCCACTAGTATTTACCTGGAAATATTGGCTACTAATATTTATCTAAATATTTCTATTTTCTATTGGATTATAATTAACATACAGCAAGCAAAGTTCCTGGTGCTTTACAGTGGTTATGCCATGCAAAATAATATCACCACCTGAAGCACCAACAAATGAAAAACTGATTTAGAATAATAAAATGTGTGAGTAATGCATGTGCCAACATTTTATACTTTTTGTGTGCTTTGTGTTATGTGAAATATTTTGCAGAAAATCTTCTACAGAATCTTCTACGGAAATTCTTGTCACGAAAGCAATTTGCTGATAAACTAAATCTACCATGAAGCAATTTTATTTAAGCAAGCACTTACTTTGCTTATTCTAGGTTTTATATTTAGATGGTGGTGGAGAGCACTAACCCAAGGTACACGCTAGTAAGCCACAACGTGACCATTCGTTTTTATGCATGACACAGAGCCGTGATTTCAACAACAGCGCTGCAAGCAACACTTAAAATAAAATATATTTTCACATCTACACAAATCAGTCATGTCCTAGTGACAACTCCAACTGGTTTAAATCAGAACAATAGCAATGGCAGGTGTGATTCGACACTGATTCAGTTTCCCATGTATATACAGCCATTAGTTAAGTTTCATGCCATAAAACATCAACATTTTGAAAGGAAGAAGGAAAGAAGAGGTGGAAGAGGTTTGTGCATGTATGTGTATGCACGTGCCTGAAATGCAGAAAATCTAAAGAATATAGGCTGCGTGTGCAACTTTAACTTTATCACATTATTATTAGCGTCCTTGCACAAAGGATGAACTACACAAAGAGGATCCCAGAATACACTTATCCGTCAATTTACACATTGGCAGGGTCAACAGAATTGAGCCTTCTGAATGAACACTGTCGGCATGCTGTAGCTCACAATGCATGCTGATTGAAGCTGTTGCTTTTTTCAAACAGATTGGAGTTGCAACTCCAAGGAACCCAAGCAGGTGTACAGTAATGTTGGCATTTTGACATCTTTTTACTGGATGGTCAGAGAGCGCACTAGTCAGAGCTCAACCTCCATCTGTAGCAAACTGCACTAGCTTAAATATATTTGTGTGGATTTAGTAGCTGTTTTTTCATTCCATGACTGCTGACTACAGATACAATTACAAGGACATTTGCAAGACAGACCTTTCAAGAAAAGCAGGACATTCTGAGGAAAGGTTGGATAGAACAGTTTAAATCAGATGTTTTGCTTTTTTATGAACCATTTATAAATGTTGTATTTTTTTCCTGTAGAATTTGCACAAAAACACACAATTTGCCTCCATTTCAAATCCCCAGGAAAACCCAGGATAATTTTATAAATGGCTAATATCAATGCTTCTGCTAGAGATGATGTATGCAGTTGATGTGGCTACAGTGAAAGAAGACGTGTTGAATTGTGTTTATTGGGTTTCTTGCTTTAGTGATTACATTCATTCCCAATGTATGAGATTCCTGTCTGTGATGCAGCGCTCTGTTCTACTGCTTTCGCTATAATATTGATGGTTTCTGTAGCAGTGGCATCATAATGATGGTATTAAGAGTTGGATTGATTCAGATAGGACACCACTGAAAGCTTAAGGGTGAAATGTACGACCCGAAACTTACTTCACCTAACAACTTAAAACCAAAGCTTTAATACTCCTCTTAATATTTAATATCATATTTGTACTAAATTTATTCAGCATTGAGGAAATACATGCTCTGATGCTAAAATGTGAGGAAATTTTGGATATCAAAGCGTGTTGCAATGCAGTGTTGATAAAATAAGACGTGATGATTCTTAAACATGACAGTGTACTAATAGTCATAGTCCTTAACAAAGTGTTGTGTGATTCTACAAGAACTTGCAAAATAGATAAAGGTAAAGTGTGCTGTGAATTTTAATTAGAATTTAATTCGAATTTTCATGATAGTGCACTTTAACTTGGTTTATAATGCAAACAAAGTTATTTTACTAGAGATTTGGAACATGATTGAATAAATGCACGAATTCCAGCTTTAAAACTTCAGAGCTATGCAAGTGTCCATGGGAGAAGTGGACAGCAAGAGTGATTCTCTGCTCATGTTCAGCGGAGGAGAGAAGGATGGAGGAAGCAGTAGGGGAGGAACGAGTGTCTCCCAGGGAGTCTTACACAATTAGTAACCATTCCACACATCTGGAAACGGGACGCAAGGGGATTATCTCCATTGGTGCAAGCCAACCACATGCATTTCACACACACACACACACACACACACACACACACACACACACACACACACACACACTAACTACAACATGCCCAAATACATATAAGCAGTGCAGCCATAACTTTACATAACTTTAAAATATGGATGTTTAGGTCCACAGTGATTTAAATTAATCGACATAGTGGGGTCATTAAATGTGGCATTTTTACTAAGCCTTGATGCAAAAGTCTGAATTCACAAGAAATACAAAGCAATTCATCTAAAATAGCATCATGTTTTATAAGAACTGGAAAGTCAGGATAGCGAGGTGGAAGTCACTGGAGAAACCAAGGCAAACTTATAAAACAAACCAAAAGAAGAAAGTTGGACTTCTGATGAAGTTGGACTTTTCAGCCAATTGGAGCGATGCAGCTGCACGGCTGAGCAAAATCACAGCTCCATCAACACTATTTACAGTGGAACAGAGCAGACTGAATATATGACAAAGTGTAAAAGGGAGTACTTGTATAAATCTTCCTGAAACAAATGTTGTGTTTCCATTAATGGAATCCATCTCATGACACAACTGTAACTTGCACCCAAGCTTTGGAGCCACGAGGCAGAATGTTGCGTGTGATTACGCAACCTGATCTCAGGATCTCACAGTCGTCTGCTTACTCACCCAAAAAAACAGAGGCTCTGATGACTGCAGACTGATGAAACTCTCCCTGCGGAACGCTTTGTGTGTGTGTGTGTGTGTGTGTGTGTGTGTGTGTGTGTGTGTGTGTGGGTGGGTGGGTGGGTGGGTGGGTGGGTGTGTGGGTGGGTGTGGACAAACCCCATTCTCAGCATGCAAATGAGTGGATTGAGTTCTAGGGCCAGAAGGGGTTTTTTTTGGAAAGCTGCGTCAATAATTCACCTCCGACCACAATCCCGCTACTCCTCTACGACTGTCTGTTGAGGACAAAAATCTTTTTTCGTTTTCAACCAAACAAATGTGTGTGAACAGGCACACGTGTGTATGTACAAACACAGACAGAGAAAGGCCTAAACTCTTTGATCAATAAACACATGCTCAGGCTTTGCCTAGTAGATGCACATCTGGAACACATCTGAGGTGCAAGTAAAAGTCACTCAAATTGAGCAAGTCTCCCATTTTCCCTTTTTCATATCGGTTCATATGTTTCTAATGATTCGTTTTAATTTGTGAAAGAATACACAGCTTAGGGAATTGAGTTGCTCTGAGGGAACATAGGGTAGCCTTTAAATTGTCCAAAATACATGATCATCTTGTGATAGCTAATATTAAGAACAGCAACTTTGCTAATTCCTCTGCACTAATCCTCTTTCTCTACCCATACTGTGGCATCCAGAGACTGTGAGCCATTTCATTAATATTTTTACCTTCAAAAATAAGATGTCAATCCTGTGACAATCCCGAGGCATCTAGAAATGTACCAGCTCCACAACATCTTAATTAATACTCAAAATAACATTTTACATCTGCTGTTTATCCATCATTGAACATTTAAAGGCTTTGGCATGGAGCTCCTGGTTCCACAACGCCAACGTACTGTATAAGACGAAAGATTGACATTGAGTGTCAATTAAAATAAGAATGGATTTCCCTTTTTAGTCTGGTTCCTCTCAAAGTTTCTTCCTCATACCATCTAAGTAAATTTTTCCATGCCACAGTCATCCCAGGCTGCTCATTGGGGATAAATACACATCAAGTTAAATAAAAGTAAATTTTGTTCTATAATTCTTACATTATAAAAAGCTGCTTTGAGACAATGTCTATTGTGAAAAGCGCAACAAAAAATATAAATTGAACTGAATTAAATTGAATCTCAGCCATGATGGTCAGTGTTAATGCATTTCAGAGAACCAATAAACAACCTGCCAAACTCCTTGATCACTCTAGATCATTTTGAGTTCGAAGGTCTTAAAATACATGACAGACAGAAATATAACAAATTTCTTTAATAACAGTGTCCAGGAAAAAATCCACACATGTAAGCAGTAATGGAGAGTAGACAAAAGCCGGAATCAAATACATTCCAAAAATACTGACCACTGGCAAACTAAGCAGTGAGGTGCAGTGCAAAATCACAGTCTGAAAATACAATCCATATATTCAAAACCAGCAAATAGGGCAATGCAGGGCAGAACAAATACAGAGCTAGAAAAACAGTCCAATGGCTTAATATCGGCAGACAGGTTCCAAGGCATGCAAACTGGGCTGAGCAAAAAAAAACCAGTGTGGAATCCAAACATGTAACAGGGAAAGCAGGGCACAACAGGGATCAGAGACAGGGGTCAGGAACTGAAGCAGGGCAGGCAGAATGGCGAGAAAACTCTCAGGGACGTGAGGAGCCTTGAGATAATCTGGCCAAGAGTGAGTGTTTTTTTTTGGTGATCTTTTGGTGGCATGGGGAAAAAAGTCAAAATGGCTGCTGAACCAGAAGAGCGCTCCGAAAGCCCGAAGGATCCTGACAAGAAGTTTCTCTCAGTGTTATTTTGCTGATCTGACTGGCCTTCATTTCTACTGATGGAAAAGCAAGGGCTTTGCTTCAGGCTATGCTTTTGGTTCCCCCCCAGTCCAGGGGAAAATGTTTAAATTAAAGTGTAAATAAACATTTAATAGGACGAAGGTTACAGTGCCTGGTTTAATGTGTCTTGAAGATGAGGATGAGTTTCTAGTGATCTCCAGACCTGAACTTACAGCCACTCACATTCACTCACTGCTTTAAACGTATAAAACATTAAGAAACAAGATTGTTCCTCTTATTGCTCACATTCCCACAAAGATAAAGTCATTACCTTGAATCTTTCCTTGTTACCAAGAATCCACAGTCTTCCTAATGTCTTCCTCTTTGCTTTTTCCTGTCATAAAGCACTGACACTGGAGACTCCTTCCGAAACACTTAATACACATCTTTTGAGTGAAAACATCACCAGCACAGCTACCAGAGCTGCTCTTTTTTTTTATAACCAGCTGGTTTGTATAAGATAATGTGCCTGCGTATGGTAATGTGTGTAAGCTTGAGAGAGAAATAAGCCCTTATTTTTCAATCACACGAAATAAGGCCACAAAAATTACACAAAACCACAAACACACCCATACTCGCACAGAGCACCATTTTATTTGGCCACAAAGTGATGCTTGATGGACGCTGATTGGCAGCTTAATGGTTTACCATGCCTGTTTTGTACCAATACAGCTTACATCACGGTCTGAACACACAATCACCAGCACACACACGCACAAACACACACACACACAGACACACTCATTCTGGCCTATCATGTCTATGTTACATAATTTAAATGGCAGGAGCTATGAAACTCATCTGACCCTTCAGTCATCATGTGTCTGCACATCATTCTAATGAAACTGAAAGAATGAAGAGAAACACAGAGAGAGAGAGAGAGAGAGAGAGAGAGAGAGAGAGAGAGAGAGAGAGAGAGAGAGAGAGAGAGAAAGAAAGAGTGAGAGAGACATGTAGGAGTGAAGTGGAAAAAAAAACTATGTCCAGAACTCCACCGCAGGCGCAAGTGATTCTCATCAGCAGCATCCTCCCCTACACCCACTCCTGTCAAAGCCCTCTCTCTTGTGGCGTCTGAGCTGCCATTTTCATCACTCCTGTTCCCTTTGTAATGCACCAAATTGTTTTGCCAGGATGCTTTGTTTACTGTTGGCGTCTACACCTCATTTCCAAGCCAAGGCTCTCAGCAGTTACAATTCCCAACCATTTCTTAATCACCAGCTCTCCGTCTTCCCTCCCGCTTGTTTCAATCTTTCCTTTTCCACTTTGCTATATAGCTCGAGCAGTTCCTCAATTCGGACTTACCTTTACATGGAAAAAAAACGAACATAAAGGGAGAGTTTACAAAAGAGTACTGTTTGTAGTAATGACTCTTGGGAGGTCCATAAAAAAAAACAAAAAAAACAAGATAAACTCCCATACCCTCCTATATCAATGCCTCTTTTTTTTAACACACAATGCACAGAAAAACACTAATCAAGTTTCGAAATGGTTTAACCAACAATATCACATCAGTGAATTAGCTGCATGCACAAACATGGTTCAGCAACTGAAATTAGGGACGATGGAATACAGAAGTTCTAGTGATCATGTAGAGAGATTTCTTTTCATTATTTTTATTACAATTCTATTTTGTATTTATTAGAATGTTACATTTATTAGAAATGATAAATTATTTAATTCAGTATTTACATGTTAAATGCCTAATTAACAAATAAACAATAAAATAACCTTCCCGAATAGGAAACCTCAAGAGGAACCAGACTCAGAAGGGAACTCGTTCTCATCTGAGTGAAATTGGATCGTGATTTTAAATACATTCTTTCTAGAACTTTTTGATCAAAAAAACTTAAAAATAAAGTTTATTTAGTTGAGCTGAACATTGATGGAACCATGAGTGCAAACCTGTGTGTAGCGACGCAGTCCTAATCCATCTTCATGCTTTCTAAGTCGCATCATTCAGATGATCCATCAAATTAATTAATGACTGAAATAACTTATAAGAATAAATATAAAAACAATATCTCTAAAAAAATGGGTTGGAATTTACATCACCATCACAGAGACGTTCTCTTACAGGTATGATTATAAAAGCAAGACGTCTGTCTTCCTCCGTCCTGTAGTTTCTTTGAACTATTTCCACCTTCAGAACTGCAAAATTGTTCAGGCTATTTTCCAGGCTATTTTTGTCGCTCTCTCATATCTGTAAGAATGTAGGGTCCTGGCTGTTAACTACCAGATGCTAGCACTGCTAACCTTTGGTCGATAGTGTAGAGGTGGAGTAGGAGAGTATATACAGTGAAACACTGTATACAACACTCACCCAACACTCGTATACTGTGTATATACATTTATATTATATTATTCTTAACTTTTTTTTCATACTTTTTAGTTATACTTATACTTTTAATATATTTATACTTTAAACTTAATTTAATAGATTTTTTTTAATCCTTATATTTTTTTTCTATTTTTTTTTTTTTTACATGTCGGACAGTCGTAAAAAGCACTTCACTAAGTGTCGTACTCTGTATGAATGTGTATGTGACAAATACAATTAGAATTTAAATATACAGTGCTGTATTTGTAAATTATGTCCCAATCCTAGTGTGCTGTCTGACTTCATTAAATGCACTGTGCCATGATTAATCTGGCTTTTGAAATTAAGCAACAGGAAATAGGAAATCTGTTTGAAATACTGTTTAATAATTAGTGATCTTATTAGCAAAGCATCAGATGCCAGTTAGTTCATTAGCCAATTTGTTTTTTACTAGTTGCTAATTACATGATGTGTCATAAATCATCATTGTAACAAATTTATTTGTCAAATGTCATTTCACTGGAAAAAAAAACAGAATGAAAGAGATATTAAACTCTGCAGATGCTTCCTCGTGCAGAATTATAGTTTACTTTTTAAAAATCACAGATCAGACAGAGCTGTCTGTTAATCGTATTAATCATACAGTATTCTCTCTGGATTATTCCCTCACTTTTTTCCCCAAACTCAAGCATTTCCTCTAAAAGGCTGCATCTGTCTCTGCACCAGCTCTAATTTCATCAATTTTCCACACAATAATAGTATAGTAACAAGACTCAATCAAACTATTAGTGTGTACCTATGAAGGAGACAGACGTCAGCACCGATGAGGTGCGAGGGTGTGGTTCCCTGGGCTTTTCCTGCCAAATACACCAAAAAGACAGGAGAAAACAGAGGCGGAAAAAAAAATTATTTTCACTAACCGAGAGAAAGTAGCAGGTGACTGTTTTTTTTGGTATTTTTGGAGAAATAGTTAATAGCTATGACATAAGAACTGAGGATAAAGTATGTAATAAAAAAAAGTTAATTTCCTATATTTCCAGTAAATAATAATGTTATGTGAATTAAAGAAGCTGCAGGAATCAGAACAAGGATGAACAAGAGACATGGCAAGACAAGTCCAAACTACTTAACTCTAAATAGTAATCTAGCTGTAGTAATGTAATCCTTCTGCGCAGAGTGCACAGTCATAGTGGGTAATTTTCTGCAGCGGGATTAAGACAGACCTTAGACGAGCCATGCCAGTAGGTTTGCCACGTTACAGACACAGCCTGCAATATAAATAGCAGCAAATCATCAATAGCAATCACCATCAGTCTGCAGCATGTGAAGCGAAAAATTTAAAACAGGTGTCCATAGGTCTGCCAGTGCATTTCACTGGGGGTACAATTAGATGACAGCATGGGATGCTGGGAAGACTGGAGTGGGTGGGTCAGTAATGATGGAACAATGACAGTAGGAAGGATAATGAGAGAAAGTTATTGACCTGGATCACAAGCGGAAAATTAGCTGTAGACAAGTGACCCAGGCCTACTGCACCTCCTGGAATGTGTGTGTGTGTGTGTGTGTGTGTGTGTGTGTGTGTGTGTGTGTGTGTGTGTGTGTGTGTGTGTGTGTGTGTGTGTGTGTGTTTGGGAAGGGTGGGTGGGTGAAATTTGCATTTCAGCCTGCTTATGATACACAGAAAGGACAGCATGGGGGTCAACAATGACTCAACTAAAGTCCCTAAGAGCTAATATGCAAACTGTTTTTATTTTGTCCAAAAATAATTCCACATTTAGCTTTCGTATGGCTCTAAAACCCTAACAGCTTTTTCCGCCCCAGTCTGTATGCCACGGCTGCTGGTTTCTCTGTTTGCCATTTTGTGTGATTATTTATTTTCTCTATTTCAGTTTCCATTTTAGGGATGCAGTGGTACCTCAGCGATTAAGGTTTTGAGATAGTGATGGGAAGAGATTGAGTTTAAATGAAATGACTGCCAGAATACCATCAATTACCGAGACATGCTTAGATTACACTGTATCTATATATATATATATATATATATATATATAAATGCATATCCACCCAGACTCAAGAGTCAAATGGATTATAATATAATGTATAAAATATATATTTGTCAAGTCTTGCCTGTAGTTGAATGATAGTCAAATCATGTGTATGTTAAGAATTAAATCAGAGCAGAATATACCTTTACAGAATCTCCCACACATTGTTAAACATTTAAATCCCTGCTGCCGAGATGCTCCTTTGTTGGTCACAGATCACAGAAAGTAATCATTAAAAAAAGCTTCTTTCTTTTCACATTTTTATTTAAAGCATTATCATAATAGGCTGTATGTAGGAATAAACTAACAATTATAAGGTACAAACGTACAGGTACTAAACATATACATTCTTTTATATAACTTTATAAGCTGAATTGAGACCATTTCCATTGTTAAAATCATTCTACAAATTAAATTGAATTGAACTGAATTATACTGAATAAAAAAAAAAAAAATTAATAATAAATAACCATCAACATCATCAAAAACATTTCACATCACACTATCCCGAGGGTTTTTCTGTGAACCGAGACGAAACAAATTCCTGCGAAACACTGGATTGCCGACACATCAGAATCTCAAGCACAAATGACTCGTCGCCAGGGCATCGTAAAAAACCATTAAATATGCAAATTTAAACACAATCTTTGTAAAATTTAAAGGATGCCTTCAGTGCAAACCGCTCTGCAATTGCTACTTGTGTTTATAAACACCAAGCTAAAGCAGGCCATTTTTAGTGTGGTCTTCAGTAATAGCTAGGTTCAGCCTCTTTAAAAACCTAATCAGAATATTCATACACATTCAGGGAAGCATTATATAACTTTCCGTACTGAAATTTAGCTAGCTAGTTTGCAACTTAGCTGCTTTTCTAGCATGATACGGTAAAGCTGCTAACGTATTCACTGCTAAATTGCCTGATTCTGCTTTTATTTAAAAGGAAGACTGAGAATTAAGCAGGAGTTTGGACTAAACAATGAAACAGAACACACAAACACAGACCTACATCCAGGTGTAGGACATGTAGCTTTTATTTTTTACTCTAAAGAGAGAATTTCTGCAAATAATTTAGAATCCGTTTCAGAATGACAAGTCCTTCCTTTAAAAAGCAGTTTACTTTTTCCAAAATGTATAGTTTTAAATTTTCCCACTGATTGACAATCCCATGATGTTGAAGCTCTTGGTTTCTTAAATCACTGTTGGTTCTAGATGTTCAGGAATGTTTATCAGAGGTTTAGTGTCTTAGTCTACTGCCAGTGAAGTTTTGCCACGAAGCAGGCAAGCGTGTTGAGGCTTGGCAATGTGTGTTTTCAGTAGATAAAGCTTAGTGTTTTTTTAGAATTCCCATAATTCTGCTGGGACTATTTTTTGACTCCATGAGATTAAGATAAATTATTCAAATTTCAGTTCTGCCTACACTCGTATGATGTATATATATAAATATATATATACTCAGTCAATCTACATATCAAATATTGCTCACAAATTATTGGTCACATTCTAAATAGTACATGTATAGCGTGTCTACTAATAATTAGATGTAAATAAATGAGTGCTTACCAATGCAAATATGTTAAAAACAATGCATCACATATATAGTGTATATATATATATATATATATATATATATATATATATATATATATATATATATATATATATACAGTGAGGAAAATAAGTATTTGAACACCCTGCTATTTTGCAAGTTCTCCCACTTAGAAATCATGGAGGGGTCTGAAATTGTCATTGTAGGTGCATGTCCACTGTGAGAGACATAATCTAAAAAAAAAATCCAGAAATCACAATATATGATTTTTAAACTATTTATTTGTATGATACAGCTGCAAATAAGTATTTGAACACCTGTCTATCAGCTAGAATTTTGACCCTCAAAGACCTGTTAGTCTGCCTTTAAAATGTGCACCTCCACTACATTTATTATCCTAAATTAGATGCACCTGCTAGAGGTCGTTAGCTGCATAAAGACACCTGTCCACCCCATACAATCAGTAAGAATCCAACTACTAACATAGCCAAGACCAAAAAGCTGTCCAAAGACACTAGAAACAAAATTGTACACCTCCACAAGGCTGGAAAGGGCTACGGGGAAATTGCCAAGCAGCTTGGTGAAAAAAGGTCCACTGTTGGAGCAATCATTAGAAAATGGAAGAAGCTAAACATGACTGTCAATCTCCCTCGGACTGGGGCTCCATGCAAGATCTCACCTCGTGGGGTCTCAATGATCCTAAGGAAGGTGAGAAATCAGCCCAGAACTACACGGGAGGAGCTTCTCAATGACTTAAAAAGAGCTGGGACCACCGTTTCCAAGGTTACTGTTGGTAATACACTAAGACGTCATGGTTTGAAATCATGCATGGCACGGAAGGTTCCCCTGCTTAAACCAGCACATGTCCAGGCACATCTTAAGTTTGCCAATGACCATTTGGATGATCAAGAGCAGTCATGGGAGAAAGTCATGTGGTCAGATGAGACCAAAATAGAACATTTGGGTCATAATTCCACTAAACGTGTTTGGAGGAAGAAGAATGATGAGTACCATCCCAAGAACACCATCCCTACTGTGAAGCATGGGGGTGGTAGAATCATGCTTTGGGGGTGTTTTTCTGCACATGGGACGCCCTGACTCATCCCAAGAACACCGGTCATCGTCCGGTCATCCGGTCATCGTCCGGTCACCGGTCACCGGTCATCAACCGGTTATCGTCGCCCCGGTCATCCTCTCCTTAACCTGTGCAGTCGCCCTGACTGCACAGGTTAAGGAGAGGATGACCGGGGCGACGTATTGCGAGATTTTGGGGAACAACCTCCTTCCCTCAGTTAGAGCATTGAAGATGGGTCGAGGCTGGGTCTTCCAACATGACAATGACCCCGCACACAGCCAGGATAACCAAGGAGTGGCTCTGTAAGAAGCATATCAAGGTTCTGGCGTGGCCTAGCCAGTCTCCAGACCTAAACCCAATAGAGAATCTTTGGAGGGAGCTCAAACTTCATGTTTCTTAGTGACAGGCCAGAAACCTGACTGATCTAGAGAAGATCTGTGTGGAGGAGTGGGCCAAAATCCCTCTTGCAGTGTGTGCAAACCAGGTGAAAAACTACAGGAAACGTTTGACCTCTGTAATTGCAAAAAAAGGCTACTGTACCAAATATTAACATTGACTTTCTCAGGTGTTCAAATACTTATTTGCAGCTGTATCATACAAATAAATAGTAAAAAAATCATACATTGTGATTTTCCTCCATGATTTCTAAGTCGGAGAACTTACAAAATAGCAGGGTTTTCAAATACCTATTTTCCTCACTGTATATATACAGTCGAACCCACTTATCTCAACCTTGGTTAACTCGCCATATATATATATATATATATATATATATATATATATATATATATATAGCTTTTTTACATATTTGTACACAAATACACACAGATTCCAGTGCCGCTGTACACTATGCACTGTACGCTATGTACAATACACTTTGCACCTTAACAGTCCGGTTTGCACAAGACTTTTTAAAACACTGTTTTTTTTGTTACGTTTATTACCTTAAAAATGTTTATTATTTATTGCATGCCTTATTGCCTAAGTTTGTGGATACTGCTGGATTTTGTAAATTTTATTTAAATCTATCTATCTATCTATCTATCTATCTATCTATCTATCTATCTATCTATCTATCTATCTATCTATCTATCTATCTATCTATCTATCTATCTGATTAGAGTAGAATTCAATAGCTTTATTTTTTAAATGGTCTGTCTGAATACTTGATTCCAATTGACTGGAAAGTGTTCAAACAGTAACCATAGTAACATACATTTCCCGTTCCTTACCAAGAAAGACAGCTAATGTAATCTAATTCATAATGACCTACATGGAGAATTTTCTGTGTGATTTAAATGAATTTGTGGTTTTTATAAATGAGTTTATAAATGGCGAACTGGAAAAGAAAAGCGTCCAAATTAGAAATACAACATAAATTTGGCATCAATGAATACTATCTGCTTTATTATCGGTAAATACATGACACAGATACACAATTCCCACACACAGTTTTCTCTATAGTAACTGCAACAAGGGTCTTAAGATGTGCATGGAAATATACTGTAAAAAGGGGACATGTATGGGACTCCCATTTCCTTTGTCTCTGTCTTGTTGCTATTGAAAAGCACATAGTGATTAATGTGAACTTCTCGGAGTGAATCTACAATGTTAGATGAAGCCACTAATGGATTCTGCACTGATGGTGGTTCAAAAGTCCCATAAACCCACATAACAAAAAATGACTACAAATGAAGCGAATTTTAAATATATAAATATTTTGAACAAATTATTTGAAACACAAAACAAGGCCAGCATTTTAGTTTGGTAAATTTTAAAACAAATTCTGATTTTTTTCTGAACATCTGAATATTTAAACAGCTTACACCACTCCAGTAATGCAATCATAATGAACACTGCTGTACTATAAAATGTATACCCTAGTTCTAATCTAGACATTAAATCTTGTACTTCTCCCCTGTAAAAACAAAACCCTGAAGTAAAATTATAAAATTAAAATTAAAATTTTCCTTCAGCAAGCAAACAAAATACTAACACACCAAACCAGCAAACCAGAAGAACTACCAAGTGCATCGCAGCTTCATGTCACCTCTGATGTTTCAGGGCTGTGTGCTATTCGAGCGGCTGAACTTCCTCGAATTCTCCTTTAACAGCCTTGTGTTTCGTCAGGTTGGTCAATAAATCGCGTTGAACATGGATACTGTAAAAAGTCACACGTATTTAGTCTGTGTTCTCTGCATCATGGAGTTCTTGGAAAAAGAGCTCACAGAAAATCAAGCAGGAAACACTGAGAGTGCTGAGCCTGGCATTAGAGCCTGAAATACTACTTTTTTTTTGGAAGGTTTAGAAAAAAAACTGCCCAAATTTCCCTCTGCGCTGACTGCTGCGATCCCAGCTGCATTCTTCTGCCTCCTCTTTCTCATGCCAAACAGTTCATCATAATAACACCATTAGCAGCTGACGTCAATAAGAATTATGCTTAAAGATGATTGGTGTAAATCTGTGCCATCATGCTGCTGGTGTGGACAGACTGAATGCAGCTTCCTTCTGCTCTTCATAAACTAGCGGATGAAGAAAAGAAGATTTTATAGGAAAACTTTTGCATTGACTTCTCTATCATAAGGAATTCACTAACGTTTTGCTGTAACTATTGACAACAGCTGCATTGAGAACTGAGGGTTTTTCTAGACAAACTTTTCATATATTTATGAGGAAATCATGCTGAGTGTAAGAGGCTGAAAAGAATAAAATACATTAAACTGTCATTGTGTATTAAATACAGCACTGTACAGAAATTTTAATAATTGCTTTAAAGAAAGATTATAAATAAAAACAAATAATAAACATTTGTGAAAAAGTGTGTAATAACAATCTACATCAAAAACATGAATTTGCTGATTATTTCGGCCAGATTATTTTCGGACACTGACAGATTTATTTTATTTTATTTTATTTTATTTAATTTTATTTTATTTTATTTATGTCTGTTTTTGCAGAAAATCTCTGACAGCCTGCATTATCTTTTTTGTGTTTTAAAAAAAAATCACTATATGATATACAAAAAAAACTAAAATATACACAAATATTTTATATATATATATATATATATATATATATATATATATATATATATATATATATATATATATATACATACACACACGCACAGTGCATCTGTACAGGATTCACAGTACTTTCGCACATACGTTTTTATTTTTATTAATTTGCTAAGACAAGCAAACAGACTTCTTTCATGTTCTCATTATGGGGTATCGTTTAAAGAATTTTGACGAAAATAATTAATTTAATTCATTTTGGATTTATTTCTATTTAATAGATTTTTCGTGCCATTTTCATTTTTGTGGAATATATTGGGACACTGCCGGGATAAACGCATATTCCACATTGTGAGATTAATTACACTTGCCAGCGGTTAACTGAGTTCAGTTGTCTCGTTGTTAAAGCATTTACTTGTTTCTGTGTTTTTGGTATCACTGAAATTGAGAGCCTCCAGCTTCGCCCTCCACTCATGAACTGGCGCTTGTCCACGCATGGCCAAATATATATACAGTATCTCACAAAAGTGAGTACACCCCTCACATTTCAGCAACCATTTTGGTATGTCTTCTTAAGGGGCAATACTATAGAGATGAAACTTGAATATATGTTAGAGTAGTCAGTGTGTAGTCTGTATAGCAGTACAGATTTACTGTCTAACATACAGGATTATTGCCAAAATACTTGCAACAAAAGTAAGCTGCATGCCACTTAACCATGCAAAGCCACATGTCCTATTCATCATGTTCATGTTTATCTCTGCTTGACAGGACCATACAAATTTGTGTATCTTGTTTTAGAGCAGTTAAAATGTGGTGCTTTGAGTACAATTCTCTCATACTGACCACTGGATGTTCAACATTTTGTTCAACTCATGGTAAAGACTCTCTGAGGATTTGAGAATTAATATTGTTGCTCTCCACAAAGATGCCAAGGCTATAAGTAGATCTGAAACACCGTAAAATTGAGTTACAGTACAGTGGCCAGGGTCATACAGATGGATTCCACTCAGAACAGACCTCACAAGGGTCCATCAAAGACATTGAGTCCTCGAGCTGTGCGTCAGGTGCAGAAAATGCCTTCAAAAACAGATGCATGAGTGCAGCGTTGCTTTAGAGATTTAGAGTGCTTTAGAGACACACCCTTAAACTTATATACACAAATGATAGTTACATTCCTGACGGCGTAGGAAGATTGCAAAGCAGTGTACAGAAGTGTGACTGGAAAGTGTTTAGCCTTGTGGTCAAAATTTAGTCGATCATCTTATTGTTCTCTAAGAAGTTATTAAACATTTTAAATGTTTAAGACATGTCTTTTGCCCTAATATAACTGATTTCTTAATGGCAATTTTCTATATTACACCTGTTACACCTGTAAGGTGTGAAAGAGATACAAGTAACGCAAAAGTAACGCAAAAGTAATATAACGCATTACTTTCCATAAAAAGTAACTAAGTAACGTAATTAGTTACTTTTTTGGGGAGTAACTCAATATATATATAATATTGTAATGCATTACTTTTAAAAGTAACTTTGCCCAACACTGATAATAACGACCCCAAACACACCTCAAGAGGACCTTAAACACACCTTAACTGCCTTGCTGAGGAAGATAAAGGTGAAGGAGTGGCCAAGTTTGTCTCCAGACCTGAACAAATTTTGGGCACTTGTGGGGCATCCTGAAGTGGAAGGTGGAAAAGCGCCATGTGTCTAACATTCAGCAAAACAGTAGTTTGTGAAACACTCCCGTAGATCAGGTGAAAGAGATCACACTTTTCCCTATGGTGGTGTTGGTTGCATTTTCTGAGGCTTACAACTTGTTTGTGAACAATTTTTTTCATTGTACTGCTGCCACACAACTGGCTGATAGGCGGTTACATGTCATAACACACAGTTTCAGCCAATCTCATGCTACACTTGCGTATCTATAAAGTAGTATTGCATTCTCCATCTCTCTGAAGAGACTTTATTTTGATCAGATTTTTAAAAGAAAGATACAGCTAAAGAGTTGCAAGCATGCTTAGCTTTTGTGTATCGATCGTCTGTGACATCGCTAAAATAAAACAGGGCCAAAAACTTTAACAATGAGACCAAGCTGTACCTATTTCATCCAGATTCTGATTCAGCGTCGTGAACATCAAGAACAACAGCAGCAACGACTACAACAAGACCTGTATATATAGTAAGAACGAGGTTATTTGAAGACATTTTTCTCTAGCGTGTCCTGTACAGCGCTGCCGACAACCAACCAAATGAAGCACGATGGTGGGTGTGGCTCTGACTCTCGCTCTGGTTGCTGTTTTCAGGAGAAGTGCCCATATAAGGAATTCCGCCCTTCATGACATCATGATGAGCCAATTCTTAAAATAAATAAAAAAAAAACATTCCAAAACTTTTACGAATCCAGAAGGAATGTATTTGGTACAAAAAAACAAACCTTTTTTTAAACTTTGGCCATGTTTAGCATAAGAATCCCACTCTTGGTAAAATACTCAGAATGCATGAAATAGCACTAGACCCCCTTTCAAATTATTTTGAGAATGTAATCTCTTTTAACATTTGCAGTAACTCAGTTATATGATCTAAAACTGATCAGTAGATGTTCATGTTGGTGAATGAGTTTACTTCTATGTTCATTTAAACAACCTCTCAAATGATACAGAATTTTCTTCCTAAATCTAACTGCAGTTTAATAAACGAGGCCATATGTGTATATGTTTGTGTATGTTCTCCTGCAGCAGAAACGAAAATCTGCACTATACTTCCGCACAGTCCGCCAGCTTTTTAAGCAGTAAAGGAAGAACAAAACCACTGGAACATTACAGAACCCATTTTAAATAACTTATACGAAGCCAAGTGGCAGAGGTTCTTCTCCCCCTCTTCTTTTCTTTCTTCTTCTTTTTAAAGCCTCTCACGCTCCAGTTGCAGCTAGTGTTCCAGGGCTGAGGACACCCCGCTGCTAATTAAGAGCAAACTAAATGAGTGAGACTGCTTTTTTTTCATGAGCTGTGACTGTGTGTCCATTCGCTTTCCAGCTCAATGATCAATGAGCGGCCGGATTAATAGCTCTGCATTCAGTCTAATAGACGTCAATGTGTTCTGTTGTATCTTTTGATATTTTATTAATTTATTTACGACAGGGAAAACTATGCATGGTGCGGGCCGTGACGTATCGATCTACTGATCTCAAATCAAACGGAGGGCCAGTGAATGGATATGTTATGTGGTAAACATGAATTTGCTTAACTAATGAGCGAGAGGACATGAGCGAGCGTTAGCCAATGACATAAAAACAAACCCTGTTAGTGCGGGTGTGCGAAGATCGAAATAACAGCTTGCATCAGTAAAAAAGCAACTGTGAATAATTGCTGTTGAATAAACCGTGCCTGCTCAAAATTATCCAGCTGGAAACATAATGAGAAAAGTGCTGCCTTTAGTGCATTCGGTGAAATACAGACTGAATGAGGAGTGAGCTGAAGAACCGTTACACCAGCACAGCTTCATAACTGCACACTTCTAACAACTCCAAATAAATAACCACTATACAAAATTACAGGTAACTTCAGGTTTCACTTTTTAATATAGTCCAGTTTACACTCAAACTGTCACCAAACTGTCATCTCTAGACCTGTCAGAGTTTAATCCACATACTGTATATTTAGTACTGGGGGTCTGTAGATTGTACAGCATTATATCATAGTGCTCCACAATATGATTTCAGGAGGTGATTATTATTTAATTGGTGTATCAGCAGGTTTAAACTTTTCCAGGCAGCAAATAAAATAATTTTACAGTTTCTTCTGCATATAATTTATAGCGTTATACAGTAAGTAAGTAAATGTAATTTGTTACTTAAGTAGCTTTTTCACATATCTGTACTTTACTAAAGTATTTCCATATGGAGTGACTTATTTTAACTTCACTCCAGTTAAAAATCTATCTTACTGCTTAATCAACTACATTTTGAGAAATCAGTCCTCCCTTTTATTAATAAGTGGATAAAAAATTAACTGGGAGCACTTTTACTTTTACTGGAGTAATATTTTACCAAGATTATCACTACATGTAATCCTTATTAACATCCTACACAGAAGTTTGTGTGATGTGCAAACAAACCAAAAAAAGGAATTGTTGATTCGGCTAATCTTTCTGTGAAAACATATTTATTCGACATTGGAAGGTAAAACTGCAATTTCATGTTTTCAAGACAGAAATACTTCAGTAATATGAAAAGCTGCAATTATTACTTCTTTTTATTATTATTATTATTATTATTATTATTATTATTATTATTATTATTATTATTATTATTATATGAATGTGTTTAATGCTGATATTATCCAAGCAAAAACAGAAATAATATATATAATAAATATAAGTATAAACTGATCAAAAGGACAGGACAGGAACTTTTGCAGATTAATATGAGGATTAAACCATTTGTAAGCCACTTTTTTCTTCACTATTGTGTTTTATCCCAGTCAGCAGCTATATCCTGAACTAACCAAAAACAATGTTATAATCTCAGAGAATCGCTGCCCTGATGTTAATAAGGCAGTTGATAACCTTGGAGACAAACAGGTGGATTGTTGACTGTGGATACTTAAAAACAAACAAATACATAAATAAATATTTAAGCAGACTCTTAATCTCAAGAAATTAAGGAACATTTTAAATGTTTAGTTTTTCATCCTATTAATATCAAAAAGTTCAAATCCATGCAAAAATTTTCCTCCTTTAAGCTGATCCATGTTGAATAATAAAATGAATATTCTTCAGATGGGCTGAAATGTTACATTCTTGTCAATAATGTACATCAAAATGTATTTACTGATACATGTGGAAATGATATCTGTGTAAAGCTGCTTTGAGACAATGTTCATTGTTAAAAGCGCTATACAAATAAAAATGAATTGAATTGAATTGAATTGATATGACATGAATAAATCCACTACAAATAGTTAACCTACTGTAGCTCTTTTTTAGGACTTGACCCAGACTCCCATCCCACCTCACCAGAGAGCCATTTAGGTGTAACGGAAGTGCTGTTCAGAGCTCCAGTGTCCTTGAGTGTCTAGTCAGAGGAAACAGCATTTGGGAGTCATTGGGGATCTTTTATCTTACTGCTGCTGTTTTTCAGGCTGTGAGAAGATTGCTACTGAAATTTTCATAGATTTATTGTAGTACATTGGAGCTCAGCAACTCACAACTCTCTGTTCTCCCCTTAAGCCACTGCTTGCAACCTTGGGGTAACCATGGACAATCAAATGTTCTTTTCTCCACATTTTGCTAATGTGAATCATTTACTGTATGTCGGTTCCTTCTCTACAACATCAGAAGGATTTGTGCTTGTTCAGTCTCTTGTTATTTCAAGACTGGACTACTGCAACTCTCTGCTGGCAGGTCTACCTCTAAACGCTATTCGTTCAATGTAATTGATCCAAAATGCAGCTGTGCGACTCATGTTCAACCTTCCCAAGTTCTTCCACATCACCCTACTGTTGCGCTGCCTCCCTCTTATCTTCTCGTGAAGACATACCTCTTCCTGAAACACTTAAACTAGCACTTTTCCCAGTTAGCTTTGTCTTTGTTTTAGAAAAAAATATATAAAATAATAATCTTCTCAACAGAGTTGTAGGCTGATGGTACCTTAAGTTTGTTCTAAATCTAGAAAACCAGTGTTGATTTAGTCAATGATAGAGACTCTTAAGCACTTTTGTATGCCACTCTGGATAAGGGCCTCGGCTAAATACTGTAGATGTAAATGTAAGATGTTTAAGTTTCCTCTGTTT